>NC_086321.1:215657555-215957555 GCF_036172605.1 Pelobates fuscus | reverse complement strand
AGGTACGGTGTTTGCCTGAGAGATAGACACCTCCTATCCTGTGCATGAGAGACAATTTATATACAGATTATGCAAATTGCTAGATAAGACGGTAACGTGAGAGTTTACTATCCCTATTCTGCGCTACATAAACCGTATATGTACCGAATATGGATATCGGTAAGTAAGGTGATAACATGAGAAATATACAATTCCTATACCGTGTAACAGAAACAACGAACGGACAAAGTATGCATATTTCTAGGTAAAATGATAACAGGGGGAATAAACCGCTCTTGTTCGGTGCTATGGTAGCAGATAGGGAACATGTTGGTTACCGTGCTAAGTAAGATGATGGTTTAACGGATTAAATAAACACCTCCTATCCTGTGCATGAGAGACCATTTATATACAGATTATGCAAGTTGCTAGGTAATACGGTAACATGAGAGCTAACAGTTCCTATTCTGCGCAACATAAACAGTGTATGAGCCGAATCTGGGTCTCTGTAAGTAAGGTGATAGCATGAGATATATACAGTTCCTTTACCATGTAACTGAAACAACGTATGGGCAAAGCATGCATATTTCTAGGTAGAATGATATCAGGGGAGATAAACCGACCTTGGTCGGTGCCAAGTTGGCCGCTAGGGAACATGGTAGTCACCGTGCAAGGTAAGATGTTGGCTTAGCGGATGAATCGCACCGTTCAGGTGCAACATGAACACCACAGGCATACATTATACATAATCTTTCCATAAGTCCCCCAGAGACGCAGTCACCCCGCTCCTCGTCCAGACCAGCCACCGTATGCTGTTGGTAGGCGACATAGCCTGGGTTTTGGGTCTTCGGTGCAGGGTGGGTGCGTGTCGTTCCACCCACTAACCTCCCTCCCCGTCTGCCACTCTCTCCTCCCGGACCCCACGTGGTCCCTATGGCGCCTATTCCTTATACAACGACAGGTAGGATATTCAAACCTCTATGTGAGCCCGTGGACCTGTCGTCCTCTCTCGGGGGAGACCTAAGGTCTTGTGTCCAACAGCACTTTATATATACGTGGAATTGTCCGGGAACCGTCTCATAAACAGCAGTCCTCAGGGGTATCTCAGCCCCACACCCCGTCCCCCGCCCAAACCTCTCTCTCTTCCCGGGGGTGGAGATACGATCTGTGGTGGGTGATTCCGGGGATGTCTGGCTTGTGTTGCTAATACCCCCCCTGTGCCCCCTCCCAAATCATCTAATGGAACCCACGGGCCTACGGGGTAGCAGTGGTTTGGTGTGGTGAGGGGGGTGGTACATACCCTGGCGGGATTGTCTCAGTGTCCTTCGGCCGCCATACGTCCTGTGGGTTCCTGGTGAGGTGTGGATCACCTGGGTCCCTCTCAGGAATCATCCGTGGAGTGTCAGGAGTAGAAACAAAGGTGGAAAAAAAGGGGGGGGGGGGGGGGGGGGAGATAGAACACCGCTTGGGTGTTCAGCCGAGCGGGGCTTCTGTGCCTCCGGGGGGGGGGTCTCGTTACTTTTACTCCTCAGGGGCCACTGGGCCTCCTCTGCGTTGGTTCGGCCTTGAAGTTGCACCTTCACGTAGGATGTCAGCCGGAGCATTCGGGCCGGTGGTTCTGGCCGGAGGGAAGTCCAAGATCCAGTTTGCCACGTGTACGTCGGGCAGATCAAGGGCCCGTAGGAAGCGAGGGATCTCGTTCGGCCATCTCAAGGTATGCCAGCGGTTTCCCGCCCGGGCCTGCAGACTGAACGGGAATCCCCATTTGTATGGGATCCTCTTCTCCTGCAGAATAGAGGTGATTGGTTTCAGGGCTCGCCTAGCATCTAAGGTGAGGGTGGATAGGTCGTGGAACAGCGTTATCTGTGATTCTTGGTAGCGAAGTGAGCGTTGGGTCCGAGCCGCTCTCATGATTGCCTCCTTCAGTTGGAATGATCGGAGGCAGCAAATTAGGTCTCTAGGCTGGCCGTCGGGGCGCGGAGCTCTGAGCGCCCGATGGGCTCTTTCAATGCCAAAGTCCGGTGGTGCTTCAGCTTCGAGGATTTGGGTAAAGAGGCCCTCCAGCAGTTCCTTGGGTGTTTCATCGTCCGACTCCGGGGCTCCCCTGACTCGGATATTACAGCGCCGGCTCCTGTTTTCCAGGTCTTCAACCTGGCGCCTCAGATCCAGCAAGATGTTGCCCTGCCTCGTGGCCGCTAGTTCTGCCGTACGTTGATGTTGTGAGGCTTGCAACTGGTGTACTTCCAGGTTGTCTACTCTTTGTTCCAGAAGAGTAAGGTCTTGCCTGACCGCTGCAACTTCTTCCCGGATGGCGGTTCGGAGTTCGGCCACAAGGTCCGACTTGTCCCTGCGTGTCAGCATATTGGCTGCTATCTCGGCCAGGTCAGCGGAGAGCTTAGTCATGGCGTCTCCAGGGGGTCCTCGGGTAGGGGATCCTCGTGGGGAGCCCGCGTAGCTACTCGAGCTCGGGGATGTGGGCGCCATTTTGCCGGTGCCGCATGGCACGGTCCGCGGAATCGGTGAGGACAGGTACTCGTCCATCGGACCCGCGGGAGGTCCCGTGGAAGGGTTTGCCGGACCGGGAGTGGCCCCACGCTTGGTTCTCCCCATCAATATAGGGGGATATTAGGCTTAGATTCGGTGCTTCGGCGGATCGGGGCCTAGGAGCTCAGCGTGTCTGCGTCCTACTTCATGCTCAGCCGAGCCACGCCCCCATCATATTCATTTTTATTCCAGGTTGTAATACTTAATAATAAATAAACATTGTAAACTCCCATGGTGGGTGGTAAATGCTAGAGCAGGTCTCTGTTACACACATTGCACTGTGTACTCACATTATTTAACTTTATTTTGTATTTTTTTTCACTATTCCAGTCAGTCTGGAGTTTCAGCAGAGAGCATTTGTAAAGCTGCTAATTGGTCATCCCTAAAAACCTTTGTCCTTTGCTTGATAAAAGCCTCTGTGTAGGCCGAAATGTTACACTTTTTGTTCCAATAAACAAAATAAACATCAGCCCACCTCCCTCACACCATTAGCCCCCTCCCTCACACCATCAGCCCCCTTCCTCACACCCTTAGCCCCCTCTCCCTCTCACATCACCCTCCCTCCATCACACATCACCCCCACTCACACCATCACCCCCTCTCCCTCTCACATCACCCCCTCTCCCTCTCACATCACCCCCCTTCCTCTCATCATCACCCCCTTCCTCTCATCACCCCCTTCCTCTCATCACCCCCTCCTCTCATCATCACCCCCTCTCCATCTCACATCACCCCCTCTCACATCACCCCCCTCTCCATCTCACATGACCCCACTCTCCATCTCACATCACCCCCTCTTCCTCTCACATCACCCCCTCATCACCCCCTCACCATCACCCCTCCCTCTCACATCAACCCCCTCCCTCTCACCATCACCCCCTCCCTCTCACCATCACCCCCTCCCTCTCATCATTACCCTCTCCCTCTCATCATTACCCCTTCCCTTTCATCATCAACCCCCTCCCTCTCATCATCACCCCCCTTCCTCACTCCATTATCCACTACACACACACTGCATCCACTATACACACACACTGCATCCACTATACACACACACTGCATCCACTATACACACACACTGCATTCACTATACAAATACACTATACAAACACACACAGACACACACTTATACATGTGTGTCTGTATATCTGTATGTGTGTTGGTATATGTGTATCTGTTTGTGTGTCTGTGTTTGTATCAGTGTCTCCTAATGTGTGTCTGTATGTGTGTGTCTCTCTCTGTATGTGTGCCTCTCTCTGTGTGTCTAAGTGTGTGTGTGGCAGTGTTTGTCTGTATCTGTGTGTGACTGTGTTTCTCTGTAACTGCAACCCTCTGTAACAACCCTGCATCCAAATGTCAACACTACAAAAAAACACACCACCATATTGAAAAAAACACACTACAGAAAAATGCACGCCTGCATTCAAATGCCAATACATGCAAACACACGCGTACAGTCACTCACACATACTCCATACAAAAACATGCTTACATTCAAACACACAAACACTGCTAAATGTATAAAAAAATAAAAATACAAACCCTGCTCGGTGCTAAATATATTGAATTTATGTAATTCCTGTACTTAATTTGGAAATTTAATTTTCTCTGGAAGCACATGTTCATTAGACTTGTACGTGAAAAAAACTTTGGTTTAGCAAATCAATTCTTCTGAAATGTTTTTTTTTTAAATTGTTCAGATGGTTGAAATTCATCCATGTGGCGTTTATTCGCTGAAACAGAGCTGGCAATCTCAGCATTGAACTTATGTAATGTAAAAACATGCAGACGTGCATGCTGCCCTGCAGGGTGAATATTTCTTTAAATAGCAATATACTCGAACATTCCCTATATGGATTTCAGTTACTGCCCCAATCAAGGGCAGTAAAAAGGCTGGTGATTACCTGAAAACTGCCCATTTGTTTATAGTGAAAGCTGTAATTGAGAATGGCTAGGTTTTCTTAGCATCCCTCTGCAAATTCTAGGCGGTTTGTGCGAGCCCCTGTGGAGAACAGCTGTTCAAAGGAATAAAAACAAGATTATCCAATAACTACAGGTGCAAATCAAAACGTTGCCTTAATAATCTGCTAAGCCTTCTCTCTTATTAGCCCAGTGTGTAAGAAGACCACTTGGCATGGCAAGGCACTCATTTTGTGCATGGAAACATCATCCTTTAGAGAGGGGAACTCTGCAGAAGGAATACCAACGAGTCTGAATGTGCCTATTATCTGACTTTTCAAATATGTTTGTGTGCATGCAGTGTGTTTGTGTTCGTGCAGTTATTAGTTCTCATAACTGAGGCTTGATTACATAGCCAGTAAACTTTAGAATGCTCTTTTAGTACCCACCTACACTCTACTTATATAGTACTAGGTATAGTCTCAGATATAGTCATTTGTTTGCTTTCTCTTATTGTATAAAATCTTAACTGAGCCGCTTTCATTTTCTGTATATTTATAAAAAACTATGGGTTTAGAATTGCCTGGAAATCAAATTTCAAAATTTGGTCCAAAATGAACAAATTAGAACATTTCTACAGGTTAATTCTGTTTTCACTTTTGCTATATGACCTTAAATTTGAAATGTACTTTGAATTCCTAAGAGTTCTTACTTTAGTGAATAACTCTACAGGTGTTTGAGACCAAAACAAAATTACACCCTATCTACAATTTGGGAAAGGAGCTGTGCGGGTGATATGGGTTGCAATTGGGGGACAGGGGCTGTAGTGGAGATGTTATGGGGCTGTAGTGAGGGTATGGGGCTGTAGTGCGGGTATGGGGCTGAGAAAGGGGGGACAAGGGCTGAGAGAGGTGGGACGGGGGCTGAGGGAGGGGGAACTGGGGCAGAGAAAGGTGGGCATGGGCTGGGGGAGAGGTACAGGGGCAGAGGGGACAGGATCTGAGGAAGGGGATAGGGTCTGAGGTGGGGGGGACAGGGGTTGAGGTGGGGGGACAGAGCTGAGGAAGGGGGACAGGGATGAGGAAGAGGGACAGGGGCTGAGGAAGGGGTACAGAGACAATGTTGATGTGAAATGCTTCAGTGGGAGAGCTTCATTGCGGACTAACTAAACTTTTTCCCAATCTCATTGAACCAAGTAGAAGTATAGGTGTAGGGGGGTCTGCATGGTGAGACTGGTTTCTTGACAAAGATATTGCTAGATTTTGCAAAGGGATGAGAATATAGCTTTAAATGGAGGAGACAATAATCTTATATGGAAGGAAGGACTTAAGATAAGAAGCAAAGAAGCAGAAATACACACGTAGTGAAGCTGGAACTTTTAATGTTGAAAAATGTGATATACAAAGATCTGACCACCAGTCTTGTTGCCTGATTTCTGCTCTTAGGCTTAAAAAAGTTAGACATTACTTATATAGACTATAAAGTCAATTAAACTTCTTTTCTTCTATAAATGTTATTAGTGTTTATCAGTGTATACTCTGAATTTCCAGATATTTTAAATCAGTAAGAGTTTGCTGTACCACAGGGGGAATAAAATAATTAGCTTGTCAACAACTTGTCAAATTCAACCTTTTCAATACAAGAGGGGAAGAAAACACATTAGTCAACGAGACCTAATTAAAGACTATTCTATTATTATTAATAATAAATAACTCCCTCACAGATGAAGAATGGTTAGTTTTATTTTGGCTTCTCCGTTGTTGATAAAGTGCATGTAGGTATTTTGTACCCAATTAGTGCTCCTACTACATTTTTTTTATTCCTTATTTATTTTACTTTGTATCTGTACTCTATATGCATGTAGATATATATATATATATATATATATATATATATATATATATATTTGGTTTCGATGGGATATAATAAAACTATTGATGATGAAGAAAAGACCCTTCTTTGCCTAAGAATAGATTGGCAGTTAGTAACACAGAAACCAAAGGTCATGTTCCAGTTTTTGTGAAAACAAAATACAAAACAAAAAGTGTAGTAATTCTTTTGTGCATTTAGAGATTAAATTAGTTAATGCCCGGTAGCTATAATGTATTTGTTCTGCTCATTTTCTAGATTGTTTGACCATTCCATGGAAGGATTTAAGAACTGGGAGTTTATGACTACTCATTGCTGGGGAGAGAAGGCCTCAGGAGATTGGATTCTGGAGATTTATGACACCCCATCTCAGCTGAGGAACTTCAAAACACCAGGTGAGCTTTCAGAATTCGTATATATGATATCTAAAGTCTTTTTAAAAATATTTAAAGAAAGAAAAAATATATATATAAGCCATAGTAACAATTAAAAAAAAATACATCAAATGAAAAATTAATTTGGTAAAATATGATGTTTACCTTTTACTTTAAAGTTCTGATGAGCTAAAAACCATACAAACAAAAGTGATGCAGATAGAAGAAATTTAGTGCTTCGGGGTATCTCAGTCTGAGAATCATTTACAGACTGGATATAGCTTGCAGTCCATGGTTGGACAATTGTGAAATTTGCTCTAGGCTACATTAGACAGCTATGACATTAGGCAAGATGGGTAACATACATGTCAAATTTAGTACTCTCATTGAAGAAATATTCAGCACTCATAATATGTAAACTGCATTCCAAAAGGGGTGTAATCATTCACTTTTTTTTATTAACACTGTCATAAATGTGTTGCTTGCTATTTTGTGTAATGTTAGGGAGCCACTATTATTGTCTATAGATACCTTATTGTCTGCAACTAATCTTTCCATAAACAAAAAAGCATCAGCTCAAAAGTTAATGTTATTCAGGCTCATCCGCAGTCCAGATTGGCATGTCTCAGTTCGTTTCCAATGGATTTTTTTCCAATGAATAAAACATGGACTATTGGTGTGTCTTAAGGACCAGGTTCTTAACCACTGGCTCAGAGCAATAGATTCCATATCAGTGCTATATGGAGATCATTTTAGAAATGGCATAGGAGGCAAGTATACATGGCAAACAGGAACGTCCAATCCAGTTCCAACAATGAACCACCAGTGCACCTTGAAATTTATTTATTTTTTGCTTTTGGATATGAGGGTGTTATATTTTTAAATAAGGTATCCAAAATTTAAATGTAAGTCTGAGTATACTGAAATAATAATCTATAAACATTGTATGGGTAAGTTTCCAAAATACAGAAGTCTACTAGTTTTACCCAGACAGAAAATCTGCAGAATATAGTTTTTGGATAATGAGTGCTGCTTGTCCTTAAAGCCTGTTTTATTTATGTTATTTTTTTTTATTTTTTTTTTAAGTTTAAACATTAAAGGCCGTGTGCCCTCTGATGACAACAGAAACTCTTTCATATACCAAATAACAGAATGTGAAGTGAAGCTGTACGGCATAGGTTATGTGAAGTCTAATATACTACTCGTAGAAATTCCTGACCATGTAGTCTCTAACTGATACTGAATGTAACACATTTCAGGTCTGTTTTATATGTAGACAACCTTTAATTCAACTGGGAAAGATTTTATCTGGAAATAAAATATTTGCGAGCAGCATTTGGAGCCTTAAGTTAAAAACTGTTTTTGGTTTGTATATGTTCAGTTTGGATAACCTCTGCCCTTTTAAAATGAGGTGATATGAAAGTTAGTGTTTTCTTAATAAACTGTGGTATTTAGCTGCTGTTTCAGCTTGTTGTCATTTGATCGTGGTAAGATAAGCAATGCCTAATTAGCAAATGTACCACTAAAAATGCACAGTGCTCCCCGTGTTACCACAGACTGTAGACTGAACTAGATTCTAGCTTCACTGAGAGGAAGTGTTTTGATAAATAGCAGTCCTTATTTTAAAGTTCTTCCTAAACATGCAGCCTGCTTCTACTATGGCTTAATGGCTTACACAATGTCATTGATGTCATGTTAATACGATATAACACCTACTTATGATAACAGAAAATGAAAAAGCTACAGATACAATTTTTATTTCAATTCACTTCAATGTAATGAATTTCAAAATGTATTTTTATGAACATGATAGTAAGTGTATTTACATTCAATAGTCTTATCAGTTAACTAACACATAAAAAAGTAACGAACCCCAACTGATTGTTAAAATTAGTCAAGTTTAGTGTAGTAAAGTCAGGCAAACAAACAGAATACAGGATTATTTAATTATGAGGAATAATTTACAGAGACGTCACCATCCGTAAAAAAGTGATAGTTCCTTATTCCCTCGTACAAGTAACCACTATTGAAGCAATTACTTAGGCGAGTAGCATGGCATAGGTAAATATAAAACACACAGTATTTCCTAGCCCACGGTAACGATACTCCTGTGCGCTCATGTGCTCAAGTATCTGCTAAGAAATTACATACAGCACTCATGTATGCATGGAATTAAGTTAATTTACATTGTAAACTCTGGCTTAAAAAACTCAGATTTAAAAAAAAAATTATACATGTGATATTTAACATTTTTTAGCTATCAGGTTCTGTAAATACTCAACATGTGGCTGTTCGACTATAAAAGCAAACACTTGCTGTTCAAGTTCTGATCTCTTATATGGCTGGTATTTTCATTCATCTTGCATCTACTAAGTCAATTTATTGCAACATTTATTGCTGTGCAAGGATTCTGTTAATAATATTATAACTTTTAGTTTGCTCCAGAAAGAACAGTTTCACCTTTGCTTAGCAAAGTTAATTTCTTTAGGCAACGTTATTTTATTAGAAATTAGATTAAGGGTAGTGCTGCTCCTTATTAACCTAATACGCTGAGCTTGAAGCCTTAATGTTTTGCTGAAGTTTCTCTGCCTACAAATGATTCAGTCTGACACTTTAATTTTAAGATAAAAAAAAAAAAAAAACACCATCATTGCCAGAGAGATACTTTATTGACTTTGGGATGAGAGTATGTTTTGGAGAAATACACTGTCTGACACTCTAGTTACTAATGCATCACACCTCATCTTGCTTAGCAAAGATGGATGATGGGAGATGTAGTCAAACAGATGGGCTAACTCCATGCTTATATTTTCCACAAGTTTGCTCACAAAATGATTGTCCATTAGGCAAGCTTACAAAAAAGAATCAACAGCTTGAAAATTGTTTTGGACCCTACACCATGCTACGAAGAGCTTACAATCTAATTACATCTCATATATAAAGAAAAAAGAAGGCACATAAAAATATATATATATATAAACTAAAGTGTTATGACCAGCTATATGCAAAGCGATAAGAGAATCACAGTGTTGAAGAATTAATGCATGAACGTAATGGACCGGTGTAGGTGTGCACAACCTCTGTCTCCCAGGCCACTAATGGACCACGAATGCAAGACCACTGGCTTACTGAGGAGGCCAGTTTGATTCGATTTTACAGGGCTGACCAGTAGAACTACTGCTCTGCTCATGATTAACATGCCCTGTCCATTGGCACAGTGTGCACTACATAATCACGCAAGAAGGAGATATTCAGAGAATCCAAGAAGAGATTCTGAGAGACTCTTAGAAGTTCCTCCTTATGCAGTCATGTAGTGCAAGCCATGTCAGTGGTGAGAAAGAAATGGGTGTAACTGCTGCTGTCCAGGGCATTCATTTCAGACCATGGCTGTGAGAGAGTCTTTCTAGAAGCAGCAGGAAATGAAGTCCATACAAATCATCAGGGCAACACCCCAGAGACACAGTTGAGCAATGGATGGAGAAGTGAGATTGGTTAGCATAAGAAACTTACTGGATTCTGATGCCTGCCTAACACTGGCTGGAAGTGTATTTGTGCATAGAATCAGTGTCTATGAAGCACAACCAGGACATTGACATCCCTTGATGAAGAATTTCAGTCATCATCTGCCCCTCCCCCCACCTTCTACCAATTTTGCGCACCCCTAGAGTTTTCAGTCTCCAATGGAACATCACAATGGTTACCTTAAGAGACAACTTTAGTGAAAAACATGCAATATTTTACATGACACTGAGGCCTTTTCAAGCTTGTGCCTCCAAAAAAGCTGCTGCTGAAAGTAACCCTTGTGCTTTGTCCTGTTTCTTAAAAATAAATGGTTATGCAAATGATCAGCATCAAATTTACATCAAGGTGAATGGTTAGAGTTAGGACCCACCTAAGAGGTCTGCCTTGACGTGGTAGGTGGGCATACCTTCTCATGGCATTTGTCAGATCCCGCAGGCGGCTGCAAGGGGAGGCTGCAGTCCGCTCGCGGCACTCACCCTCCAGCCGTCCGCGGGTCCTTTCCCGGCATACGCTCGCTGGGCGGCATCCTCCCAGCCTTGGATGCCGCCCACGTCCTCCTCTCCATCCCCCAGCGGCAGCATGCATGACGCTGAACGCTGGGGGACCGCCCACTCTTATACACGCCGCGGTCAGCCACCTGACCCGGCGTTAAAGACACAGTACGACAATCACGGTGGGAGACATAGATATCTCCTACGTGTGATTGTTAATTCTGATTGGAAATTATCCAATCAGAATTAACCACAGGGTTTAAAAAATTACCTTTCCTGTTCCTCCCTGCCCTGTTGTGGTCTTTGCTTGCTAGTATTGATACTGAACTTGTGTTTTCTGGTTACGTACTCTCTGGCTTGTTAAACTGACTTTGTGATTTTCTCCTACCCTTTGACCTCGGCTTGTTTCTCGTTATCCTGTCTTCTGGTTCCCCTTACTCAGCTTGTCTCCTGACTATTCTGTGTGTGCTTAGCCCGGCCACTCTAAGGTCCGGTACTGCACCTTTTCTGTGTGTGTGTTAGCGTGTTGGGTTCCCCCAATCGTGACAGCATTGGAGGTAACTAAAAACCTCCATTTGTTTAAATATACATAGGGATTTGGGAAAAAGCGCAAGTAACTTTTTCTTTTTATTTGGTTTTTACTGTATGTATTTGAGCTGATGTGTACTATGGCTGTTGCTGCCGCTCCAGGAGTAATGGGAGTTTGAGTGCTGGACTTTTTTTTATCTTATTTTTTATTTACATCTCTGTCTGTAGGCATAGTATTCTAGAGCTGTTTCTTGTAGACCTACCACCCCAACAAAAAATATTCTGCTAAAGTAAATTTTGAGCATTTATGACCTTGACATTTCAGCTTTAAAACTATCTTAAAACATATTAAAGTCACATGTATATGAAATAGTAATTTAGAGTTTTAGTGTGGGTTACACTTATGTGTAGTATTAGGGTGGAAATTTAAGAATAGGGAACATGGGCTGATTGGCAGAGAAGTTAAACCTAGAATTGAGACAAAATGAATTTGTTTATATATAGTTTAGCAGGGTACTATATGGCTTGCAGATGTTCTGTGGATGTAGTGAATGTTCTAATATTCAGGGGAGTGTGGGGGGTTGTATTTTAATAAGTACATTTATTTTACAGAACATTCATTTTAATTACTGTCTAGACTACTCCATATTTATAGATGTTGTATAGTACAGTGAACCCTGTATTATGTGAAAATTAGGCTTTTGATGGGTTTTGAATACATTATAATAAACTATAGAGTGTGACAACATCCTTATCTCATGTTAATGCATCCATAGTTAAGAACAAATCCTGAATATGTTTTCTGTTCCTTGTTCCTTTTTATAGGGAAATTGAAAGAATGGTCATTGGTTCTGTATGGTACATCTACTCAGCCATACTCCCCTAGGAATGATGTCCCTAAAGTAGAGAGAGTACGTTCTAGCCCTTTGGAGGAACCCTCGGAAGACTACAGTATGGATGAATACTCAGGTGAGACAAGAGTTAGTTGAAGACATCTTGCTTTTTCTAATTTAAAGGCTGCTTTTACTTTTTTTTTTTTTTCGATTGGTAAGAGACACGGGAATATGGATAGAGTGTTATATTCCCAGCATCTCTATCTGAACTGTACTAGCTTCTTCTGCTCTTGGCCGAGATTCAACCCTGAGACTGAGACGGAAAGCAGAATGGAGAAAGGACAGTTTCAGCGCTCCACATCCCCCCTCCACCTACAAGGCCTATCATATGGGGCTCAAGCCCTCAATGTGCCTGATAAATTACTCGGCCAGCATATTTCTCTCTCTGTACTTAACCACCAGGGCTCTGTTTGAGCAGTGCATTAACTATGTACTTTGGGGGCATGCTAGATTAATTGTTTCACATTTCCTAAATAACAGAGATTATCACACCAGATGCCCACAATAATGCAGTGCTAGTTCAGTTAAAAACAAAAATTTTCTCCTCTTCCCTACATTTTATTTGCTCTTATTTGGAGCAGAATTACACAAGACATCATACAGTGATATTTTATTTAAAGCAATATTTCACTGATCTCATTTTATGTCCTTTCTCACGATTCTCACAAATTTATACTGTGGAACTATTGTGCGTGTGCATGTGTGTGTGTATATATGTCAGTGTTCTCCTGTGTAAGTGTGTGTGTGTCTGTGTCTGCGCACACATCTGTGTTTCAGGATGTGCATCTGTGTATGTGCATCTGTGTGTCAGAGTGTTTGTGTGTGTGAATATGTCGGTGTATGTGTGTGTTAAGGTGTGTGTGTGTCAGTTTGTGTGTATGTGTATCTGTGTGTGTGTATGTGTCGGTCTCTATATATGTATTTGTGTCTGTGTATATATATGTATCTGTGTGTTAATGTGCATGTATGTATGTGTGTATGTATGTATCTATGTGGTAGTGTATGTGCATACATCCAAGCAGTCAAACACCAGCACAACATACAAACACACTTCTGCAATCTAACACAAATATTATATACAAACACACCCCTGCATTTAAACTCCAAAAAGATATACAAACACACCCCCTTCACTCAAACACAAATGTACACCTGCATTTAAAAGTGAGCATTACATTCAAACACATCCCTGCAATCAAACACAAACACAACTTAGAAATTTTGACTTGGGGCGCCTTTAAAAAATATTGAAATATTAAGGGTGCCTTGAACTTATAAATTTTAGGAACCTAAAGTTTATAACTTGATGATAGTTTCCTATGGGAAAGAATTGGATTGTCTGACATCAACAATTCTGATGTCAGTCAAGGAGGCGGATTGGGGGCAGGGCCAGCACATTTTTGTCCCAGACCCCATAGTGTTCCTTTAAATATTTTTTTTAATTTAAATTCCCTGTTCACCAGTCTAATCACTTTATATCTGGAATCTAAAGAGGAACAGTAAACTCTAGCTCACAGCAGAGAACAGAATGTTGTCCATTTATTAACATTCCCTAACAGTCGCCATGCAGACAGGTAGAAATGAGAAAGATGACTTTATATGGTTTATCTTTAGGCAGCAGCCTCTAAATTGGTGACGTGTGTTGAATTATATTCAATCCAAAAGTATGTACACACAGGTGTAAGTTAAAAACCAAAATACTAAATTTAAATTTAACATATCTGCTTTGGATAAAATTGTGAAGTGGAGAATTTTTCAGCTTGGATTTAAGCATTTTGAAATCATTTTGTCAGCTTGCTACACTTCACTGATTAGAAAATAAATATTTGTGAAAATCACAAAGTTTGATGGCATAAGGACAGGTGCATACACATCGATATATGTTGGTGTTTAAATGATTCATATATTCAAATACAGACTCCATATCTGTGGTGAAGACTAGCATTGCTGTGTGATATAATTATTTATGGAGAACAATGTGAACTAATTCCTAGTCTGGCATTTCTAGCTGTAAGATGGGAAGTGAATATAGAAAATATTTCCCCCCCAAAAAAATCTTCTATTAAAGAACTCAGAGCCTAATGATAGGGGCCGTGGTATGCGTTGACACTGCATAATGTGATGTGAATAATTCAATTAGATAGATTTTTTTTTTTTGAAGAATGATCAATGCAAGGATAATTTTTCATCAGGCTTTTGATTATGTTGACTATTTCTATGTTTGCAATTAGGAGTCTTATTAGACTAAATTATTTTTAATTAGTTATTATACCCTGATGGATTTTAATAACTGAATTGCTAATAAACCCTTTATCTATCTAGATTGTAAATGTTTTGAATTCCACATATATTTCCTTATATATAAAATATATATATGGTCTACTCTGCCTTTTTTTCGCCATCAATCTACATAGTCATTTTTATTTTTCTATGACATCTTAGAGTATAGGGCCAAACACAGTAACTTGTTTTTGTATAGTTTTATGTATCCAAGGAATTTATCAAATTTGTTTTATCTTGAACTCTATAAGGTCCATGTGATGCAGAGTGCAGTGAAGTTGGTTGTGATGGACCCGGACCAGACCATTGCAGTGACTGCCTACACTTTTATTATAAAGCAAAAAATAACACAAGGTGAGAAGTGCCACCAGCTGATATGACACAGTAAAACATAAATGGAAATTGACGTTGAGTTTGATGGCTTAAGTTACATTGGTGGTTGCATTGGGTGCACGTAAACTATTGCATAGCTCAGCAGAACTTTTACAGGTTAATTCAAGTTCAAATGGCCCTGTACTGAATGGGGCAAAACCATTCAGTACTGTACAGGACCATTCCGAATGCAAAATCCAGATATTGTTCACACTATTTAACAGTGAACAAGCTTGAATTTGGTCCAGACACCAAATGTATCTGGCCTGTTCTACAAATTCGCTCAGGCTGACTGAAATCTGACCAGAATAAGCTTTAATAAATTTGAGCATTGCTTTTCTGGCCAGAATTCAGACATTTTCACTGGATTTTGTCCACCCACATAAAATCCATTGTTTCGTGAATTGCCCTCTTAATGTACAAGAAGATAATTATTCTGTTTTAGTGCATGTCAATTTCACATGAGGGTCTTTAATCAGCGATACATTTTAGGGTTGTTTTGTGTGAGTGTCATAGAATGGATGTTGTTTGGGAGCTTTGGAGACAGAAAGTTTGGTAAGCATTTGACAGTCTGTACTTGGAGTGGGCAGTGGTAAATGGTAAGACTGTGTGTATGATGGTTTGCATTATTTTCCAGAATGTTGGGAATTATGTAACATATGTAAGGGATTGAGGCACCTCAGGTACAAAGGCCTAGAGCAGATAATTAGTCAGAATTCCTTTAAAATTAAAGGTGTTACTGGGTATTGGTTAGATCACACTGTAGTTTACATCACCACTATTCATGTGGTATGACATACTGTTATTGCTGTTCATCAGATCAAGTCCAATAACTGATATCATATAAATAAATTCCTACCTAGAGAATTTGTTTAAATAAATACCATAGGTTGGCATGTTTGTTGCAACAATGCTTGTACATTGTCACCTTTTCTAGTTACAAAATGTACTGTATTTGATTCTGTAATCTGTAACGCGACCTGTGTTTTGCTCTGATACATCTGAAATCCCTGTACTTCCAGAATATGCGTATCAGAATGCCCCCCTGGCCACTACTTTGCAGACAAGAAGAGATGTAAGAAGTGTTTCTCAAACTGTGACGTTTGTTTCGGTGGCCGCACTGACCAGTGCACCTCTTGCAAATCTGGATATTATTTAAATGAGGAAAGCAACAGCTGCATCAGTAACTGCCCAGATGGCTTCTACCTAAATGAAAGTAAGTTCAAACACTGGTCACACATTGGAGTGTATTTAAAATTTTCCTGGGGATAGTTAGAATACTTGCTACATCTGTCTGTGCATGAATCCATTTATCAATATATTTATTCAATTGTTCCCCATAGCCAGCCTTTAGTGTGGAATCTGTGTTTGTTGAGGATAATGGCTACTGGATGGCCAGTTGTCACAGAACCCTGTCTTGGCTAAAGCACGGACATAACAGATGTTATTTAACCATTAACCTATTCTATAGCTGTTTATGTAATCAGAGCATACAAGTTGGCACATACTTAAACTACTGAGTGACAAATGATATTGCTACTCATTTTAAGCAATATAGAGTCTGTCCTCCAGAGCCTAACTTTTCAATGGGCTTTTAATGCAAAGTTATTTGAAATATGTTTGTCAGGTCAGTTCTGCATCACCTACATCAAGCTTAGTACTATGCGATCATAAAATAATCTGCCAGACTTTCTTGTAAGCAGTAGCAGTTAAGTGCCCCCCTTTATTCACACCCTCTGCATTGGGCAGTTTGGTAGATGCAGGTTTTTCTGAATCCTTATTAACTCTTAGTGATCTTATGTCTCCCTCTCCCATCATGTGCAAAGTATGAAGGGTGATCCTAGATACTCTGCCACATATATTTATATGTACCCCGGTTCCCTAAAACTAGTGTCATGGCTTATCCAGCCTGTTGTGCTAATTAGGACATTGTTCACAGAGAGCCCATAAATTCACTGTGTAAGGATGCCTAATCCACTGACAATCATTGTGTCTGAACATGCACCCTTCAGTGTAAAGTGTTAGGGGGTACATTTTACTTTTATCAACTGTCTCCTATGCAAACATATTAATTTCCATACTCTATTTACAAATGTTAAACAGATATTAATAGAACTGTCATGTTACATGATAGAATCCCTTTGTGAAATCCTGTTAGTAAAGCCCTGTCTCACAATTAGCTATCTAAATCAAGGATAGAGCGCCACTATCACAAGCTTAGTGGTAGATATAATTACCATCAGGTAGATGAGCATGAGGCACTCACATGAAAAGAAAACATCATAGTGCAAACTCCTGACGAAGTCTGACGAAAGAGACGAAACGCGTTGAGCAGACCCCGAGCCCCGAAAGGATTCCGGCATCTGGTGGAGTGAGAACTGTTCCATCCTACTGATGGTCAGTGAGGAATATCTATGGACATATAAGACTACCACGACAGACTGTTATACCTGGGAATCAGCCTATTTGAGGCCACAACGCTTGTGCACATATTGAATTTTTCAATTGTGTGAGTGTCCTATTTTATTTGTTTTATTACTTCTTGTAATTAAAGTTTGCACTATGATGTTTTCTTTTTCTTTTCATGTGAGTGCCTCATGCTTATCTACCAGATGGTAATTATATCTATCACTAAACTTGTGATAGTGGCGCCCTATCCTGTATTTGAACTTTGTTATTATACAGTTTTGTTTTTTTGTGCACTGGTCTTTGGAGGAATACAGGGAATGTTTCCCATTTGTAGAGGCTTGCCTGCACAACTCTTTTACCTAGTTATCTCACTATTCTAATTTTGGTTCTAAATCAAGTGCTGAACATGTCAAGATCAGGAGGTTTTTGTTTTCCTTTCCTTATGATTCACATAAGAGGGAAAAAAAGCACTGTTCACACTTTACGAAAAAAGTATTTTGCACTGTGTGCTCCAGAATAAATACACAATAAGTTCAAGAAAATATGCAAACACTCTTATATTAATATCAGACTAAAAAGTTGAGCCTTTCCTCTCCTCTGAAAGAATTTTGAGACATAATTCTGAAGCGGATAATGATAAATCCCATCAAATTGAATCATGACTATGTTTTACAGAGTGTGTTTAGGAGTATTAAAATGCTTTTGTGTACAGCTCTTTTGATTGTATAGTAAACATTCAGCATGTGCTTTCTTATACGTTTGCAGATAAGAACGTCTGTCGAACATGCAATGAGAACTGCAAGCGTTGTACTACAGAGCAGATTTGTACAGAGTGCAGACATGGCCTAAGGTATGGAAATGATTAATCACCTTACGTGCACTCATACATCAAAGGCCTATTACAAATGAATTGATCTATGCTTGGAGGTCCTGGGTGGGTTTGGTTCTCTCTTTGTGGTATAATGAAGGTATGATAAACATCTCCTTTCATACATGATGGGAAAAGCAGAGGCTGTGATACTGGGTAATAATAACCTTTTGGTCCAGGCTAATGCAGCTTGATGTCTTACAGCAGTGTGGACTTGCTGAGGGACTAGAGTTAGTGGTGGTGTTTGGCTGAGGCTATTGAAAGCTGATTTCTAAACTTCAGTATCTTGAGTTTCCTCAGCCAGGAATAGCTAGAAAAATGTACTGCTTCCATCAAACGTTTCATCAGTAGAATGTCATTTTCAGAGTTCAATGTCACATATTTTTGTCTGTATAAAGACAAAATCTTCTTGTTTTTATCTTGGTGTTACCACAGAGATTAGTTGAAAAACAGCCATGAATGCAATACACAATCGTACTACTAGCCTTAAATATGCTATGCTTCATTGTTATCATACAGAAGTACACATTCTGTGCTTTGTTGACGCTGTTTCAAGGACTTCTGATTCATGATTCCTAAATGTCTCATGCTGCAGTTTTATTCAGCTCACTCGAAACACCAACTCCCAGCATACAGACTGCACCAAGGACATTATCATTGGAATGTCTCTACATTGTCATGGATCAGAGCTGTCCATGGTGTGGCCCAGGGCTCGATGCTATACTGTCTGTACAGCTTCTGCACAAAGTCTAGGAACAGTAAACTCTAGCTCACAGCAGAGAACAGAATGTTGTCCATTTATTAACATTCCCTAACAGTCGCCATGCAGACAGGTAGAAATGAGAAAGATGACTTTATATGGTTTATCTTTAGGCAGCAGCCTCTAAATTGGTGACGTGTGTTGAATTAGATTCAATCCAAAAGTATGTACACACAGGTGTAAGTTAAAAACCAAAATACTAAATTTAAATTTAACATATCTGCTTTGGATAAAATTGTGAAGTGGAGAATTTTTCAGCTTGGATTTAAGCATTTTGAAATCATTTTGTCAGCTTGCTACACTTCACTGATTAGAAAATAAATATTTTGGAAAATCAGTAAATTCAACCCCACTACTAATAATGCAATGCAGAACATGCTGCTACTATTCTGTGTTCTAAAAGGATACGCTAAACCAGTGGTTCCCAAGCATTTTAGGTTAAGGAGCCCTTAATATTTTAATATTTTTCCAAGGCGCCCCAAGTCAAAACATTTTCTAGGTTGTATATATCTACAATGCAGCGGCATATACTGGGCCCCCTTGTTTGGCAGAAATGCTTGCTGTTCAAGCGCAGATCCAGAACCTAATCTTGGGAGGGGCACTGGTAGATTATTTAAAGAAACATGCTGGCACAATAACCACTACAGCACTTTGTAGTGGTTATGGTGCCAGTAGTGCCATAGTGTCCTCCCAGAGTAAGTTACTGTGTGTGAGGGGTGCAATATTTGTGTGTGTGAGGGGTGCAGTGTGCGTGTGTGTGAGGGGTGCAGTGTGTGTGTGTGTGGAGGAGGGGACATGTGTGTTTGGGGGCAGGTTGTATGAAGGGTACAGTGTGTTTGTGAGGGGTACAGTGTGTATGGTGGGCAAGTTGTGTTAGGGGTACAATGTGTGTGGGGCAGTGTTTGAGGGTACAGTGTGTGTGAGCGGTACAGTGTGTGTGTATGGGGGTCAGTGTGTGTGTGTGTGGGGGGGGGCAATTGTATGTATGGGTGTAATTGTGTGTATGGGGGCAGTGTGTGTGTATGGGGTGTAGTGTGTGTGTGTATGGGGGCAATTGTGTGTATGGGGTAAGGTGTTTGTGTATGGGACGGGCAGTGTGTGTGTATAGGAGGCAATTATGTGTATGGGGTAATTGTTTGTATGGGGGGTCAGTGTGTGTGTATTGGGTTAACGTGTTTGTGTATGGGGGACAGTGTGTGTGTCGGGGAGCGGTGTGTGTGTTTGGAGGGAGGTATTGTGTGGTGTGGGGTCTGTGGGGGTGGGAGGGCAAATTCATAAATATATATTTTTTAAAATAATTAAAAATTATACTATTCATATCTCCCATCCTTGCTTACCTTTGCCTGGGAGGGGGCCAGTACACGTCAAGCCCTGGTGGTCCCATTAGTGAGAGTAAACTCTAGCATCCTGAGGAGCTGCTAGAGTTCTCTCTCACAAAATTCGGAGGGTTGCTGTGGTAACCGTGGCAACACTCTGAGCTTGCGAAAGGAGAACCTGGCGGAGCTGCAAGTTAGACCTCACGCGGGTCCTCTCCCCCTCCCCTGCCGGCTGCAGCTTTACAGTTCTAGCGGGCCGGAGAGCGAGATCCAGTAGCAATACATGCCATCATTAAAAACTGATCCTGAAAGCCTATTTGCCAGTATGGAATGCCAGAAAAATTATGTTTTGCTGTAATTTAAAGAAACAGAAACACATCACATATCAGTATATCAGTTTCTCTCATTCATAGATGTCTATAGGGATTCCGTAAAAGAGGGCAAGGAAATGGACATAAAATATGAATGAGACTTCAATTCTGCTGATCCGCTAAATACCGCATGTAGCAGTAGAAATTATTTGTTGAGAGCAACTTTCTTATCAATTTCTTATTTTTCCTGTCTTCACAGTTTACAAGGATCCAAATGTGTTGTCAGCTGCGAGGATGGGAAATATTACAGCGTTCTAAAGAAAGAGTGTGAGCCATGCCACAGTTCATGTGCCACATGTACAGGTATCACATGTTGGTTATAGCCTACAGTAACATATAGCATTTCAGGATTGTTGAAGTAAAGAAACAAGTTATTTAAACAAGATATTAAATTTGAAGGAATTAATTTGCTCTGCCGAAAACAAAAATGAGGGATTTCCCTATGAAGAGATTTCCTATATTTTACCTGCTGATATCTGTTTAATGCGTATTGCATTGTCTGTCTGTTAAATGCTTTCTTTATCAAGTTTTTCCACACTTATTATGAGTTCATTTTTAACTGGCAAAATGTGCACCATAATAAAGGAAACTATGGGAAAAAACAACATCCTCATTTTTGCTGCATTAGAGGCAAAGCAATAAAAAAATTAAACAAAACAAAACACACTCCTCAAGTTCCAAGCTGAATCTCTGCTTAGTGAGTATTCCTGTGGCTGCACAAAGACCCCTACCTAAGCAGGACGAGACCTCCAGTCAGAAGCGTTTCATTGTGGTTTATTGTTTCTATTCTTATCCCATAACCACTGGACCAGCAGAGGATTATGAGATAAGTAGTTTACCCCAGAGAACAGCTGAACACATTACCATAATCTGTTTAAAGCCATACCAAAGCTATTGTCAGTTTATCCATTATTCCAATGTGTCTTACTTTCTTAGAGTATGTTGTTATAGATTTATGAAAATTGACATGCTGCTATCCAAACTTCAATCTTTAGTGCCTTTATCCTAACCCTGAAGGATAACAGTAATTGATCTATATTTCTATATGTTTTCTTCCCTATCCTTCCTACCCCTCCTTCCCATTCATTTGTTTCCCAATAGAATAAGATATGTCATAATTTAGCCCCTAGAGTATAACACATACAATCATAATGCAAAGCCAATTTTCTTTTGTTTTTTTGTTGTTTTGTTTTTTCCTTTAGGGCCTGGAATAGATAACTGTATCAACTGTACAGAGGATACTTTACTTGAAGGTGGAAGATGTGTGCAGTCATGTAGTAATGGATATTATTTGGATCAAACAAAGCCAAATGTTTATAGAACATGTAAAAAGTAGGTTGAATTGATTACAAAATGCATCGTCTTTGTTTTTTTTATTTGTAACAACAATATACAATGTTAATGTTAATGTTTTGTTGATGTTGGCTAGAAATGTTATGTACATCTAGCGCTGTCTTCAGATCCAGGTAGATGAAAGCCATAGGAGCTGTGTAAGTAGTGTATTCTCATTCAGGTGCGAATGTAAATGATGGGTTCTATGGAAGATCCCTGTGAGATTTTCAATAGGTATTTACACACATGAATCTATTGACATCATCTATTGCACAATGTCTCTATAGATAAGAAATATTCCTCCTGGTATTCGAAATTGGCTGCAAAAATTAACACAAAATCATAGATATAGGAAAAAACAAAATTACATACAGTAATATAGTATTACAGTAGTGTAAATATTTATTGCATTCACAAGATTATAATTGATAGAGGGGTATGTCCCAATACTGCACACCAATATTTTCTTCTAATCCACTTCCATATCTACCAACATTGGCAGTTCCAGAATCAGGACACTGTTGGGAGAGGAGTAAAGGAGGCAAGTCAGTGATGTATCTGTACCACTGGCTCCACCCAGAAGGGGGCATGTTCACCCATATTTCTGGAAGGTCAAGCTTGTGTGAATACACACCAGACTGCCTGCCAATCATTTTAGCCAATCCCCTGAGCACAGGACATGCAGGGAGCACTGTTTCAGTGCTCCCTGCAGGGTCCTAGTGCCCTAAACATTGCACAAGCACATCTCATGATGTACTCATGCTATGATTGTTACGGACAGTTCCCTGGTTTACCAAAAAGGAAAGATTTGCAATTAACCTAAGCTTCCTTCAGGTAGAGATACGATTCCGCTTCAGCAAGCATGTCAATCAAGTATTTGCATTTACTATCTCAAATAGTTTTTGTTTTTTAATTTAATGTTTTTATTATTCATTAAGGAAATTACATATTTTGAGAAGAAGAGATTAATACACACCCATAAGTACATATTGACACATCATTTTTCATTATAACTCTTAGATATTCACCGTTGAATTAGGATTACCCTAATATTCTCAAACTATATCATAATAGGAAAGAAAAACAATGTAAAAACCTTAACCAAATAAGACTTAAATAAAAAATAATATTGATAATATTTATGAATAATAATAATAAGAGATACAAATTCAAAAGATACTATTAATGGACACTATAGTCACCAGAACAACTACAACTTATTGTATTTGTTCTGGTGAGTATTATCATTCCCTTCAGGCATTTTGCAGTAAACACTGTCTTTTCAGAGAAAATGCAGGGTTTACATTACAAACCAGGGGAAACCGCCACTGGCCACTCCTCAGATGCCTACTTGAGGTGCTTCCTGGAGACACTGAACTTACCTCATAGAGATGCATTGATTCAATTCATTTCTATGAAAAGATGCTGATTGGCCAGGACTGTGTTTGGCTTGTGCTGGCTCTGCCCCTAATTTGCCTCCTTGACAGTCTCAGCCAACCCAATGCTTTCCTAATGATTCCATTTTGATGATGTCAGTCAAGCAGGCAAAACAAGGGCAGATTTAGCAGCAGCAGACTGAAATCACAGTAAGTGGGGGCCATGGGGGCTAGATGGTGGTTTTAACACTATAGGATCAGGGATACTTGAAAGTTACTATCTCAAATACTGATTGGATTATTTGTTAATCATTATTCAACAATTATGAGATTATTCTTACATGTTTCTTAATAACCAAATGATAGAAAAAATGTCATATGTCAGAAGACATTTCTATCTACTGCATAGTTTTGAAAGTCAATAAGAAACTTCTAAACTAACTCTGGTTGATTGTGTCTTCAGAGATCTTATTATTTTATTAACTTACTAAAAATGTTGTAACGGATCACCTGGCACCCCGACTTGGTACCTCCGTTAATGGATGCTCCTAGCACTTCCTGAGGACTCCAAGCACTCTGGCAGACACCACAATCACCGAATCCGAGAAACCTTTTAAATTCTCCCAAGCATATGAATGCTGTAGACCATTGAATAGGAACCATACGAATAGGCTTGTACTCCTAGCAGTCAACTGGAACAGCATGCAATAAATCCTTCCCCCCAATAATGAGACGACACATCACTTTGAGGGTAAAACAGGAACTCTCGACTGGCTCATCCAGCCTGGCTTTTATTACACTAATCCACATACAGGCCACACCCAGGGGGAGGCATAAAATAACCAATCACATACATGGTTCAGCCCACACATCCCCTCCCCTCAGATAACATTAAACTCAATTATCCGGTACACTTTTTCAGCCAAGTTCTGGATGTACCCCAAAACCCGGGGGTACACCTTTAAATCCAGCATCGCTGGATAGCCCTTATTCAGGGGGACAACATATCCAAAATTCAAGTAATTCGGATGAATGGTTCGTGAGATATGGGGTTCCAAAGATTTGACCGACCGCATGGGTAAAGTATCCGAAAACAGTTCCATGCATTTTGGCCCTGCGGTCGGTCACAAACAAGGGAATGAAAACAGGCGAATTGCCTGTGTTATAGAGCCTGGAGAGGGTTTGAATGAATTCCCTTGTTTATGGGGCTCTTTCTACCGAACGGCGGGTCATTCGGTAGTTTCCATACGAATTTCTGGAAGTATGGAGGTCTCAGCGGTGTTTGCCTAGTCAAGTGTCCGATTTTAGTTCCAGACACTCGACGGCAAAACACCGCTGTTCGGTAGTTTAAGATGGCCGCCGCCACGTGTTTGTTTCCCGAATGGCGGCCACCCAGAGGACAAAGAATACATTACACTGATTGCCAATTACCCGTTTGCAACATTGTTGCAAACGGTAATTGGAGGCACACTTATTCCTGGGTGGTCTGGTTGTTCGGTAGTTTCACTCAATATAATAAATGGAGTGATTCTACCGAACAATCAGTGAATGCTGCATACATATCCCAGGTTAAACTTAATACACATATAATATTACAGGCAGTACACTAGAATATGTATCACAGTCTTAAAGGGACAGTAGTCCCAAAAGTCCCAATATGTCCATAGATGCTGTTAAAAGGGCCAGTAGCAGCAATATACAGTACAATATGCCCCAAATAACCCAGGGGCCATAGTCAGCAGGTAGGAGGCTAGCAAACAGGCTTCTCCAGGGCCCAGTGGCGAGGTTGGTTTCGCCACATTTCTCCCCTTTTCCAAACAGACTAACAGGGTACCTGACCTCTTGCCGGTCAGTGCCCTTGTTAGTCCAGCAGCCCACCCACAAAACAAAAACAGCAGTACAGCCCACCCACAATAAATGGTTACTACACCTGAGTAAGAGAAAAACTTGTCCAGGTCCAGGTGCCTCACCATGGCTGTGTGGGGGACTGGTAGGCTGTTTTGGTGGGTTGCTGAGTGGGCAGAGCCCAGCGGTACTCTGCCCTGGTGCCAGCACTACCCCGGGAGTAGTCTGGTTGGAGCCTTGCTGGAGACCGACTGTCTCCCCTTTAGTTACACAGCTCTGCTGCTGGAGACAGACTGTCTCCCCTTTGGCTAAACAGCCCTGTTGTGGGGGGGCAGGACCGACCGTCCCTACCCCCTGTGCTGGAAGTGCAGAGACCACGGTCCCATCTGCACAGGTGTGGGGCTTACAGTCTCCCCCTGGTACATTAAGCTGTCGCTGGGGAGAGGTGGTAACCAGCTCCTCTCCCATTAGAACACTCTGCCCATCGATGATCCGTCGCTGGGGAGAGGTGGTAACAATCTCCTCTCCCATGCCTACTTTCAGTCTTTGTGGAGGGAGACCGACTGTCTCTCCTCCCAATTCAGTGTCCTGCTGCTGGGGAATAGAGACTGGGCTCTCTATTCCCAAACAATCATGCTGCTGCTGGGGGGTAGGACCAACTACCTCTGCCCCCTGTAACTCAGCCTTCCGCTGGGGAGGGAGGACGCTGCTCTCCTCTCCCTGCACTTCACACTGCCTTCCCGGCATATCACTCTGCTGCTGGGGGGAAGGACCAACTACCTCTGCCCCCTGTAACTCAGCCTGCCGCTGGGGAATGGAGACTGGGCTCCCAATTCCCTGTGATTCACACTGCCGCTGGGGAATGGAGACTGGGCTCCCAATTCCCAACAAATCACACTGCCGCTGGGGAGGGAGGACGGCCCCTTCAGCTCCCTGTAACTTGGGCGCAGAGACCACGGTCCCATCTGCGCTGGTGAGGGGTTTTCTGTCTCCCCTTGGTGGGTTAGGTTGTCGGTGGGGAGAGGGGGTATCAGGCGCCTCTCCCTGCACTGTAGACTGCCGCTGGGGATCAGGGCTGACCCTCTGTACTCCCTGTAGGCAGGGCGCAGAGACCACAGTCCCATCTGCGCTGGTGAGGGGCTTACTGTCTCCCCTTGGTGAGCTGTGCTGCCGCTGGGGAGAGGTAATAACAGGCTCCTCTCCCTGAACCGTAGACTGCCGCTGGGGATCTGGGCCAACTGCCCAGCATCCCTGTAGGGCCGGTAGAGAGATCTCGGTCCCATCTTCACCTGCCATCTGTGGGTCTCTCCAGGACCAGTCTATGAGGTCCCCAACTTCTGCAGCTGGTAGTGAAGCAGGGGGTACCTCAGCCACCTTTTCCCAGCTGTAGGCTAGCAGGTCTGGGTCTGCCACCCAGTTTTCCCGGTCTGCGTCCCTGCTCTGCGGCTGGCAGGAATTTAATAGTTCTACATAGTCCATCTCCAGCTCTCGTTCCATGGCAGCGAAACGGCGGAGGTCTTGTCCCAGTCCAATAGATCTCGGGCCCTGTATCATCTCACCTCGGTAATGAAAGATAGCCCAGTACCGTGACTCTGCTGGACTGCCGAAGTCGACATCCTCCACTAAGGCTTTCCACAACAGGCCAGGGCTCGTGTAGTTCTCCCCCTCTGGCTGGATGCCCTCTGCCCTCCACGTCTCTGGCTGGACAGTGCACCACCACAGTGCCCGGTATGAGGTGTCCAAGCTCAGTTCCCTTTCCACGAGGTACTCGAGTTGTCTTACCCGCTGCCCTCCAGGTTGGTCTCCCAGAAGCGGCATCCGCCAGGCCATTTGTTCCTCCAACCGGTATGCGACACCAGGAAGGCGCTGCTGCCGTTGATACTGGACTTCCTCCAGGGCATCGTACCATAATTCTATCCGGGCATTATCTCTCCATTCTAATTCACTCTCTTCCTCAGGTGTGTGTGTTGCCCAGGGGTCTACGAACCCCATTTTCCCAAATCTTTATGTAAACAGGGACGCTGTACGGATACTAGCGTTGCCCTCAATTTGTAATTCCAAACGTTACCAGTGTCTCTGAGCTTCTTCTCCTCGCACTAGGACGCCATCCCACCGCTTGCCACCAATGTAACGGATCACCTGGCACCCCGACTTGGTACCTCCGTTAATGGATGCTCCTAGCGCTTCCTGAGGACTCCAAGCACTCTGGCAGACACCACAATCACCGAATCCGAGAAACCTTTTAAATTCTCCCAAGCATATGAATGCTGTAGACCATTGAATAGGAACCATACGAATAGGCTTGTACTCCTAGCAGTCAACTGGAACAGCATGCAATAAATCCTTCCCCCCAATAATGAGATGACACATCACTTTGAGGGTAAAACAGGAACTCTCGACTGGCTCATCCAGCCTGGCTTTTATTACACTAATCCACATACAGGCCACACCCAGGGGGAGGCATAAAATAACCAATCACATACATGGTTCAGCCCACACATCCCCTCCCCTCAGATAACATTAAACTCAATTATCCGGTACACTTTTTCAGCCAAGTTCTGGATGTACCCCAAAACCCGGGGGTACACCTTTAAATCCAGCATCGCTGGATAGCCCTTATTCAGGGGGACAACATATCCAAAATTCAAGTAATTCGGATGAATGGTTCGTGAGATATGGGGTTCCAAAGATTTGACCGACCGCATGGGTAAAGTATCCGAAAACAGTTCCATGCATTTTGGCCCTGCGGTCGGTCACAAACAAGGGAATGAAAACAGGCGAATTGCGTGTGTTATAGAGCCTGGAGAGGGTTTGAATGAATTCCCTTGTTTATGGGGCTCTTTCTACCGAACGGCGGGTCATTCGGTAGTTTCCATACGAATTTCTGGAAGTATGGAGGTCTCAGCGGTGTTTGCCTAGTCAAGTGTCCGATTTTAGTTCCAGACACTCGACGGCAAAACACCGCTGTTCGGTAGTTTAAGATGGCCGCCGCCACGTGTTTGTTTCCCGAATGGCGGCCACCCAGAGGACAAAGAATACATTACACTGATTGCCAATTACCCGTTTGCAACATTGTTGCAAACGGTAATTGGAGGCACACTTATTCCTGGGTGGTCTGGTTGTTCGGTAGTTTCACTCAATATAATAAATGGAGTGATTCTACCGAACAATCAGTGAATGCTGCATACATATCCCAGGTTAAACTTAATACACATATAATATTACAGGCAGTACACTAGAATATGTATCACAGTCTTAAAGGGACAGTAGTCCCAAAAGTCCCAATATGTCCATAGATGCTGTTAAAAGGGCCAGTAGCAGCAATATACAGTACAATATGCCCCAAATAACCCAGGGGCCATAGTCAGCAGGTAGGAGGCTAGCAAACAGGCTTCTCCAGGGCCCAGTGGCGAGGTTGGTTTCGCCACAAATGTGTTATTTATACTAATTGCACCTACCCACAGCTTTACTTTATCTCCTTGGAACTGTATGAGATGTAAGACACTTTAATGAGGTTGGAATGCAGTCTTACTTACATCTGTTATAAATAGCTATATATTGTAAGTGACATATATTGGTGTCAGACCCAGAAAAATAATGGTGTGTTTAGAATTAATAGAGAACACTCAACATTTTCTTAGTCATATAATGAACACAACAGGCATCTTTTATTCTACAGAAACCACAATTCCATAATCCATTTACTAGATGGCATTCCAGTTCCTTGGTGTAATAGCTCTTTTGTAGACTGCAACATGCATTTCATTATGACCTGCAATTTGTCAGAATTTTGTCTAACTGGGTGATCGTACAAAATCCTAAATTCCAAGCCGAAATGTAGTCAAATCACAAACCAGAACGAAATGCGCAATGGACGAGAGTGTTCATTTTGAACACTCATATTTTATTCTACAGAAACTGCGATTCCATAATCCATTTACTAGATGGCATTCCTGTTCCTTAGTGTAATAGCTCTTTTGTAGACTGCAAGATACATTTCATTATGACCTGCAATTTGTCAGAATTTGGTCTAACTGGGTGATCGTGCAAAGTCCTGAACTCGAGCCAAAATTTAGTCAAATCACAAACCAAAACAAAACGCGCAATGGACACAAGAATGTTCATTTTAATTTGTGATTCAGAATTCAAAAAAAGAGATGATTGAAAGAGATAAAAGTATGATTGATGGCTAGTGGAAACCACTAAATGGTCATTAAATTCACAGATCAGGTGAGAAGTTATTATTATTATTATGTTATTATTTATATAGTGCTATTAAATTTCACAGCTCTATACAGTGGGTGGACGAACAGACATGTAGTTGTAACCAGACAAGTTGGACACACAGAAACAGAGGGGTTGAGGGCCCTGCTCAATGAGCTTACATGCTAGAGGGAGTGGGGTAAAGTGACATAAAAGGTAAGGATAGTATTAGACTAATGACAGTTGCAAGAGAGGAATCAGTCGGGTGCTATTAACAGTTTAATTGATACGCTTTTATTAAGAAGTGGGTTTTTAATGATTTTTTGAAGGATTGGAGACTGGGTGAGCATCTAACAGAGGAGGGAAGCAAGTTCCACAGGAAAGGTGCAGCCCTTGAGAAGTCTTGAAGGTGAGCATCAGAGGTGGGAGTACGGACAGAAGATAGATGTAAGTCTTCAGCAAAGCGTAAGGGCCTAGACAGGACATACTTGTGTATTAGGGAGGATAAATAGGTGGGAGCATGTAGAGATTTGAAAGCAAGAACCAGAATTTTAAATTGAGCCCTTAGAAATAGCAGAGAGGCAGTCGGAGACACTAGTAAAGAGGGACGGGGAGAGATCAGGAGAGGACAGCATCCGCATAGAAATGATATTGGAAGCCAAAGGAGCTAATGAGTTTACCAAGGGAGGCAGTATAGATGGAGAACAGTAGGGGACCAAGGACTGGAGTTGGGGAGAAGAAGCAGAGCCAGAGAAAGAAACACTGAAAGAGCGCTGGGAGAGGTAAGTATGAGGAGAACCAGGAGAGAGCAATATCTTGTAGACCGATATTGCGGAGGAAGAAAAGAAGCTGTTGATGTTCAACAGTGTCAAAAACCGCAGACAGGTCAAGGAGAATTAGGATAGAGTAGTGACCACGAGATTTTGCAGCAAGTAGATCATTGGATACTTTGGTCAGTGCCGTTTCCACAGAGTGCTTAGCGCAGAAACCAGACTGAATCGGGTCTAGCAGAGAGTTTGATTCTAGGAAGTGACCAGTAAAGGGAATAAAGGAGGAACAGTAAAATAAAAAACAATCTATATTTGTGTATTATATTTACAGGGTTATATCCTAAAGTGAGAATTTTAAGGGAATTCAAATCAAACTTTGACAATGTAATAAAGCAGCAGGAAATGTTAGCAGAATGCTTGGTTGTATAGGGAGAGGTATTAACAGTAGAAAGAGTGAAGTGCTCATTCCAAGACTGGAGTACCCAAACTGAAAAAATACCTGACTCAGAGAATTGAGCGTGAGCATGTTAATTCTGATTGGATTCTTTGTTCTAATATTTCAACACAGTATGAGATGAGACCTTTGGTCTTGTGGTTTATTGTGACATGAAAATCCCTCAATGGCATAATTTTACCTTAATACATATTCCATCAGTATATATGGCAGTTATCAAGTGCAGAAAATAAGAAATTGTACTTAAGTATATAGTTTTTGGACATATATAATGCAGTTGTTAAATGGTATGGTATATGTTTTTATTCAGATTTAAATTGTGTTTTGCATAATTTTTTTGAGTTTTTCAAATATATATATATATACATATAATGTAATAACAATAAAATATCAACAATACACATTGATAATACATGACTTTTAACAACAATGAGTCTATAAAGTTACCAACAATATAATGAATAAAAAAAAAATCAGAATTCAAAAATAAATAAAATAAAATAAAACATTAGGGAGAAAAATAATGAAAATAAAATAAACAATAAAATAATTTTGCAAATTTTCACTTTTAAATTCTTTGATACAAAATTAGATTTGAAAATCAGTGCACAAGCTGTTTCTGAAGTATTCAATTTCCTGACTATGCCAGCAATCTGATCATCAGAGTATGAAACAAGAAACAGAAAAGATGGTAATTGGGAAGCAAATTGGGACAAATAATATTTGCCTCATGTCTTTTACAATTACAGACAGAACACTTGTTTATTTCATAATGTAAAGAGTTGTGATGGGGTAAGAATGTGTTTTAAAAAACTTTTCAAAAAAGACATTTCCCAAACCACAGATATAGTTACATAATGAATAGGGTTGAACATGATTTTTTTTTTTTTTATATAGATTCATTAGCCCTATCAGCTGCTTTCAAAACATCCTTCAGATAACCCCATTAAAAATCTTTAGTGTCCAAATATCCAAGAAGAATGAGCCACAGAACTGGAAAATATCAATTTCAGACATTTTATGATCCAACATACCCATTATACAAGTGAAGCAGATGTTAGGAAAGGTTAAATGATCTTAACATGTATAGCTTGGAGGAAAGACGAGACAGGGGGGATATGATAGAAACATTTAAATACATAAAGGGAATCAACACAGTAAAGGAGGAGACTATATTTAAAAGAAGAAAAACTACCACAACCAGAGGACATAGTCTTAAATTAGAGGGACAAAGGTTTAAAAATAATATCAGGAAGTATTACTTTACTGAGAGGGTAGTGGATGCATGGAATAGCCTTCCAGCTGAAGTGGTAGAGGTTAACACAGTAAAGGAGTTTAAGCATGCGTGGGATAGGCATAAGGCTATCCTAACTATAAGATAAGGCCAGGGACTAATGAAAGTATTTAGAAAACTGGGCAGACTAGATGGGCCGAATGGTTCTTATCTGCCGTCACATTCTATGTTTCTATGTTTCTATGTTAATGGATGATTCAATTTGCACAAAGAGATCAGTATTATATTAGAAATCATACTTTCATAAGTTTGTAAACAGTGTCAATCGTTGAAGAATGTATGGGAAAAGACAATAAAAAAGGAATCTTTCGTAGCTTAGTAGGATAACTACCATTAAATGTTTAATCATTGTATAAGTCTTCAACCTGGTGATAAGTATAGAGAATTGCTAAAGATAATCACCAAAGTCTATTGGCATTGTCACCATCCCATCCAAAATGAGTGTTCACGTTTCACTGAAATTCCAACCCAGTCCAAAGATATATTTGGACACTAGTGACAGCTGTGGGGAAAAAGACTCTGTCTATGGAGGATCCTGATATCTCTCGGGATCCTCCATAGACCTCATATACAATACAATGCTGAAGTTGGATGCTTACAGCTGAAGAGCCAGGAGGTAAAGGGGACCGGCAGGAAGAAGATGGGACAGGTTCAGGTAAGTATTAACCACCTTCCCATACACCCCTTAGCCACAGTACTGCCAGCAGGGCAGTCACTTACATTAAATGAATCACATATGGTAATATTGTAAAGGAAGGAATGTGTAAACTCTTTCAGCCACTTCTGTATCCAGTACTGTCACACTGTAACCCACAAATAAAACCTGCTTGGATAAATTGTGAATTAACAAAAAGATGAAGATATATTCTTTGAATGGATTCCATATATGAATGGATTCCATATATGAGAAATTTGATTGAAGAGTTTAGTTGAAGAACCAGTAAGAAAGAAATGCTGCCCTTTCTACAAATTAAATGATTGTGGTAGCTGACTGATAACACATGGTCAGTCTTCAATAGTCACAGCAGTTCAGAGTGGTCAAAAAATGAGTGCAGACTATACAACTAATCATTATAAGTAACAAAATGTGCTTCTTCTTCTAACTTGTTCTCTCCATTAAAATGTTGGTACAAAGTACTCTTCTGTGCCCTAAAGAGGCAGCTTTTTAAAAACACTCCAATGGAATTTTTCATTTTTTTTCCTTTTTATAATTGAGAGACACACCAAATGAAAACATACACACATTTATTGTTGCACATTTTTCACTGGGTGTATAGTAAAAACTACAGATCTGTTCATTGAGAAGTCTTTGCAAGACAAAGAGCTGGTTGTCTGATTGGCAGCCATGGGGTATAATAAAGTTAATTTATAAACGTGCTCAGTGCTGAAATGAAAAAAGATGACACGATTCACACATAATGCACTTTTGAAAGTACTTTGGGTGGTTTGAGTGCTCATTTAGGAAACTTGGATTCAAGTGCACTTAAACAATAATAAAAAAAAATGTTTATATGGTATTCTATTATTTTTCTCAAGTAGATCATGAACCTCTAAATGAACCAACATTTTTCCAGACTCTGTGAATTGAAAAGCATATGAAATTGACTTTTCACTTGGAGGCACATACAAATCTTTTACTTTCTGAAAGTCTCCCAAACACAAGATTCTAAGCTATCTGAAATGGCATACCTAAGTAGAGATATTGCTGTATGAATTTAGCCTTTAAAAATATCTACATCCACACGGATGTCATTAGCACTAGTGTTTTCTGTAAGATCATACTGTCCAAGGGTACAACATATCCTGACAACTGGGGTAATCAATGTCCTTGCTTACTGTTCTTTCAGGTAGATACTGGACAATAGTATTGTTGATGTCAGGGTCAAAACAAAAACCTTCCTATGTATATATAGACAGTTCAACAGAGCTTTTATCAGGACAAATACCTATTTATCTGGGTATTTGTCCTGATGAAAGCTCCGTGCAGGAGCTGAAACATGGACATGGATCTGCTACATTAAATTGAAGATTTGGAATTCCAAGAGTGCTGGTATTGTTGGGGATTTATTATTTATTTCTGACTGGGCACCGGGTCCTTAACATTTAGTTGGAGTGCAAGCGTTTTGAACTGATATATATATATATATATATATATATATATATATATATATATATATATCGCTTGACTCAAAGAAAGTTTTTTTGTTTTGACCCAGACATCAACAATACTATTGTCCAGTATCTACCTAAAAGAACAGTAAGCATGAGCATTGATCATCTCAGTTGTCAGGATATGTTGTACCCTTGGACAATATATATTGAAATATATATATATATATATATATATAATATATATTTTTTTTATGCTCTTAGTGAATATAGATATAAAAAGAAGATAACAAGAAACACTGAGTGGCATGTTTTATACACACTGTACTGTATGTAACCTTTGATGTGCCTAGTAATGAGAATTATTTTTTTTTCTATTTGGTCACATTGTCGAACACTGAGGTTGCTATACCCTACATGAGGCTTTAAAGTGTGATTGATGAACTCAACCATAACTGGTCTGCAGGAGGCATGCCAGTGAGCATTTTTTTTTTAATTCTTTATTTTTGTCTTGACATGTCAGGCATTACATCAACATTCGTCGGCTTACACAGGTGCCGAGATTTAGCAAACACAAACATTTTTGGTACATACGCATATCTCTGCATTGGTATTCTGATCGCTTACATACAGCGTTTTTGCATATAGAAGTGTTGTATACTGAGGATGTTCACCTGTCGTCAAGTTTTTATCTATAACACTAACAATCTTATCTATAACATTCAGTACTGGTCCCTACAGGGAAGGTGAAACCAATACCTAGTAGTAGAAAGCTAGCCGAATTTGGTGGTATACCACTTTTTCTGTTCTTATTTTACGTTGTCCGGAGCCGGTACCCGTTGGCCCAACAAGAGTAATTAACCTCGGGGGTTTAGCGTGATGCTCGGTCTTACAGCCTGGGTCCCGCCCCACAGGGATCTTTGGCAGTTGCCTCCTAGGGCCTCTACTATGGGCTGTGGGTCGTGGCCCCGTCAGGGCTCCCCACCCAGGGCCCGGGTAGGTGTATATTGTTATCAAGCTGTTCCCGTGTAGTGTGCATGCCCAGTGGCTTCTGGTTTTGCTCTCTACCGTATTATGCTGCTGTGTATTGCTTGGTGTGAGTGGGTCTTTGGGTGGTGGGCCCTGAGGGCCCTGGCTCTGTGTGGTTCCTCCATCTGTGTGGTACAGGGGGGGAAAGGAGGGGAGGGCACAGTGAGTGTGGGGGGGGGTGCTGTGTGCCCCGCTGGGTTTAACACTAGGACACTGGGGCATGCGGTGGGTCGCTCACAGCCCTCAGTCTCCTGTCCCTGGTCATATGTCCTAGTCATAGTCCTCCCAGGGTTGCCAAATTTTGTAAAAGTGTGTTTCAGTGTTTCTGACCTGGGCTGTGAGTTTGTCCATCAGATATGTGTCCTTGATCTTCACTATGACGTTGTTTATTTACAGAACTATGGGTTTCATCCATGCCTGGGCTAAGGCTCGTCGAGCTGCCAGTGTGAGTTTGTTAAGAAGCTGTTGCTCCTTCCTTGTGAGGCCGTCCGTGGGTTTGGACAGTAGGATGGACAAGAGGTCCAGGTCAATGTGTTTCTCCATGACGTCCGCCAGTAATGTCTGGACCCTTTTCCAGAATCCGCCTATTTGTGGGCAGTCTCACCACATATGCATGAACGTGCCCTTATCCCCGCATCCCTTCCAGCATGTGTCTGTTGTGGTTTTACCCATTCTATGTAGTTGCACTGGGGTGGTGTACCACCTCATCAGCATTTTATAAGCTTGTTCTTGTTGTAGGACACAGATTGAGGTTTTTACGGTCGCCTCCCAAATGCCCAGTCCTCTCCCTCTAGTACCCATTGTCCAATATATCTGGGGTCTTTGTCGTCCTTGTCTGGGGCGCTAAGTTGCGTGTATATCGTGGAGATTAGGCCTTTCTGTTCAGTCTCTGAGGTCGTTCGTAAAATGTCATTTGGATTTGGGCTGCTTTCCGTATCTCTGGGTTTTTAGCGAAGTCCTGTAGTTGTATGTATCTAAATACATCTTTCATGGTCAGGGGGGCGAGGGTTTTTAGGTTTTCGAACGTTCTGAATGTACCGTTTTCGTAGAGGTGGTGGTATATCTGGACCCCCGTGTCCTCTGTGCCCCTGAAGTCACGTGCGCATAGCCCGGGCTCAAATGCCCCATTCGTAGGCTCGGTTGTCCGGATCTGATGTAGAAGTCGCTCCAGTGCTAGGACAAACAGCAGGGGGGATAAGGGGCATCCCTGCCTGGTGCCGTTTCTAGGTCTGAAGGGGGTCGGGGTCGATCCTGGTATGTTCGTTTGTGCCCTGGGGCTGTAGTTTGTCCCCTGCGGCTGTCGCATGTCCTGTCGTGAAGTGCGGTCTTGTGATACCTATCGGTCGGTGGTCCCCCTCCCCAGGAGACTCTCTCGATTCAGTTTCAATTAGGGTCCCCCTACTGCTTTTGACATTTAACAACATGGTAAACAGTAACATATTTTTGGTAGAAAGGGGTAAACACTTGCGTGTCTGGACATGCAGGAAGACGGTTGTCGTTGGTGCCAGTGAGCATTTCTGCTTCTAATCTTTTGCATTGTATCAAGAGACTCTATAGTCTAAAATTATATTAATAGTATCTCCCTGTCTGAAAAATATCCTTTCCAGACTCTAATTCAGACTTAGTAGTAGAGCCAGAATAAATTCTGCCATTACTAGTTTGGATTTGGTTCCTCCTGCTTGTACATTTTTGTACTGTGCAATTCGTGTTTGGAGAACCTGGAGATTGACACAAAAATGTTAATAAAATGTTCCAAAATGCTGAGTATAAAACTGAAGTGGATGGCAGAAAAATACAATCACAATGTCATTAAAAGTGTCCTAGTCAGTTTCCCATTACATAGTCTCATTGAAGACAAATTGTAGTAGCAAGTCAATTATAATAAAGTACTAAGGACCTTTAGCTTCTTCTCTTAGCAGGGTCAGCTCAGTCTTTTGTCCTTCCACTGTTAATAATATAAGTCCTATTTAGATGCATTAAAAAAAATAGGCTGTACGTAAAAACATCCTGGTTAAGCAATCTATTGTTACAGTTATTACTTAAAAACAATAAATTAAAACTTTGTAATGGAACCTTTAAAGACTACAATCATAGCTGTTTGGATGAGATCACAGGTTTTCCCAGCAAGTAGCATGGATGTTGGTTTTTCTTTTTAATGTGCATTTTGTTTCTCGAATCTGAGGTATGTGATAAAGATTGTGGTAGTGACTTGGTGTAAACAAAATTTCCATGTGTATCTGGCTGTATTAGAATACTTGGGATTGACGTTAATCTTTGTGGCAATAATGCAATATGAAAATATAATTGTTTATTCTTTCATTAGTTAGACACAGTGAGTCTGCCATACATCGTCAATTACATCAAATATATGCAGGGTGCTTTGCTTACTATTACATATATATATATATATGTAGATATTTGTATGTATATATATGTAGATTACATACATTTACAAGCTTTCATTGACAAAGCAGGATTCATTTATTTGTATGATAAAATGGGACCAGCTGTGCTTTTGCAGATTAAAAAGATTGAAGATTGACATAAAAATCACCATGGTTATTTACCTAGCCATCTTCCAGACAACATAGAATGCAAGATGCTAATAATAGGGTTTAATGCCACTTGCTGCTTCTGTCAATTGACAAAAGTCCATTAATATCAAAATTAGGACAGTTAGGACAAAATGATTAGGACATAAGGAGTGTTAGTAAATACTTGGCAGGCTTTGAGAATAGGCCACTGCTGAGACACAAATGCAAGTATGAAGCCCTCCAGGAAATAGCTGTAAGCTATTGTTAAAAACGTTTAATAATGTTCAGATGAGTGTTGTTTTTTATAAGAGATCGGTCACCGCCTGTCAAATTATTGGAAAGAAGGGTTGTCTTTTGTCTCTTGCAACAGCATATCATAATATTTCTCTCTATGTTTGATTTTTGTATTGATCTAATCATGCTGTCTAATCAGCATCTTGATATGCCACACCTGTGAGGTGGATGGAAGAGAAGTGCTCACTAACACAGATTAAGACAGATTTGTGAACAATATTTGAGAGAAATAGGCCTTTTGTGTACATAGAAAGAGTCTTGGATCTTTGAGTTCAGCTCATGAAAAATGAGGGCAAAAACAAGTGTATAAAAATGTAAATTTCTATTGAAATCTGCACTATTTCCAAAATGAAAAAAGAGGACAAACTTTTTACGAATAAAGCTTTTCAAAAAGCTAAAGTGCTTCAGGGGTCTGGAGTGTCCATTTTAATGTTTACTAATATAATATGTATCTTATAGTATATAGATAAAGTTGTTGCTCTTTTTACCAAGCTTATAAGAATCCAGACCACTTCATCTTATTGAAGTGGTCTCAGTGCAATATCCCTGTCACCTTAACCCAGCAGCTGAAAACATTGCAGTTTTAGAAAAACTGCAATGCTCTCACTGCAGGGTTAAAAGTGACCCTAGTAGCTGTCCACCAGACAGCAACTAGAGGCACTTTCTACAGTTTCACTGCAGTATGTGAAACTACGCTGGATGTCCTCACGCTTTGCATGACGAGTCCAGCATCTTGCAAATCTCCACAGGAAAGCATTGATTTAATGCTCTGCTATAGGGAAGGCCTAATGTGTGTGAGTTGCTTGCCATGCTTGCTCAATAGATTCCTCCTTACAGTGACGTCAGAGGAGGTGTAGATGGAGTCAGTGCCGATAGGCCTCTGAGCAGGAATCATAGTAATTTAGCACTCCACTTGTGCGGGGCGCAGGGATAGAGGGAGCATTTTATTCCTAACACTATAGTGTTCCTTTAAGTAAAATGTATCTGGTAATATTGGTTCCACATATAAACATCTGCCAGGTTTAAAGTTTATTACTTGCTTTTGGATTGGAATTTAGTAAGCTGTAATAAAAACGTGTGCCCCACTACCTTGTGTATTATGAGATCTGAAATTGAATTTTAGATTGTTCCTCTTTTGTAGCTTAAAACCTTTTTATACTTTTTCACAGATGTGATGCCAGCTGCTTAACTTGTTCCGGACCAGGAGATAAAACCTGCATTAGTTGTCCGGAGGGCTATGTACTGGAAGGCAGTGTCTGCATGGTGGGAACAGTCTGTAAAGATGGTAAGTTGATGAACCCAACATAACCTCTGAATCCTATAACTGGCATTGTCATGCAAGTCCTTGTCTAGTTTGTGTTAATGTAAACTCTGATTGATAGTAAGAAAAAAATAATACATGAAAAAAGGCCATACAGCAAAGTATGTAAACCAAACATATCTGCAAATTAAGAGGCAAAAGCTTTAAAAACAACATTTAAACTACTAAAACACTAAATTACAATTTCTGAATAATGGACAAAACAATATTTAGGCCAACATATTATAAGAAAAAGATCTCAAGTTTAGCAAAGCAGGAAACTCAAGATACTTGACTATTCTGTAAAGTAGTAGCCATGTAGTTCCGTGCTTTCATTTGGACTTGATTTTGCCCCCATCCTGTGATAAATTGAATGTGTCTGAATGTGTCTGATAGCCGGATATGCCAGTAGAATGCAGAAATAAAGTCTGTGAGTATAATCCCGTCATACAGTATGTACAGTTACACCAATCTCTGTACTAAACAGAGTAAAGTATTACCCAGCATGCAACAGATTTTGAAGTTGACAAACCTTTATGGCAGTAGTTTTAAAAGTAGGTGAGATAACAAAACTGTGCCCCTATGCTATTTTCAGTGTGTCCTCGTTGACTAGGTGCATCTATTCATTAATTATTTACCATTAAGTGTCAATATTTACACTGTAGAACAGAAACAGTGGGAAGGATAAGTTTAATTTAGTTGATTATATTTTAGTCTATTCTTTTTGCCACGTAACAAGTTTATAATATATTACTGAAGAACATCTCATCAAGCTAATGCCATATACATATATATAACTTGCTTTATAAGTACAGTCTTTCAATCATTTGCTCAAATTGAATTTTTTTTTTTTGCTCAAGACGAGCAGAAATTGTAAATGCGTGCTAGTCTTGATACACTTACATAAACTAGGTTACACACATTGCATACTAATATTATAATATTCCCAGTAATAGTTGAGATTTGCAACATAAACCACTTAATAAACTGGCCTTTCAGAAGTACATATAATAAAATTAAATATAATATATGTTGAGAATTTGCTATGAAACAAATTAATGCAAATGTCAAAAAATCTCTTATTACTTTTTGTTTGCATACAATGTGGGCCATTGCCATCACTAATGCAATTTTTCACATTATGTAAAATACATTCCTAACACCAAGGGGAAGTTTAAATGTTTCATGGAATTGTATATATCAGACAGCATGAATTGTAAATAAGAAACCATGAGGTTGTTTTGTTATGTTTATATTATGAGACAATGGATAAATCAAAAGACTCTCAGTTAAACATTTGGAGAATAATCGGTCCTGTTTCCCATGGGTAGCCTTGCCTGTTGATTTAATCAATGAAAATAACTACACTGAATGAATTCTGATCACCCTATTTATCAAGTAATGCTATATGTCATGTCTCATGACTCGAAATTAGCCCCATTACTAGCTAAGCAAATAGACCACATAAAGAAGACTAAATAGATGCAAGATGCAAATAGATAAGTAGATGCAATATACAAGTTGGCTGATATCCTTCCACTCTAGATCTTTCAATTCTTTTCCTTGGCCTGACAGTACCTGCAATGCAATGTTCCAGGATTAGTATAAATCAATCTGGCACATGATGTCAGAACAAATCATGCATTACTTAATCCCTGTGGTTATTCACTATGAGGTCACAAAGTAAGAACAAAGATTCTGGTAGCAGTTATCGTTCCAGTGTACATCCAACAGATGCTCAATCAGATTGAGATCTGGGAGATTTGGAAGCCAATGCAACATCTTGAACTCTTTCCCACATTCCTCAAACTATTCTTGAGCAATTGTTGCAGTTTGGCAGGGTGCATTATCCTGCTGAAAGAGACCTCTGCCATCTGGGAACACCATTGCCATCAAGGGGTGTATGGGCCAAAGTAGCATTCACATGAATCTTTAGGTAGTGTAAGCGTGGTCAGGAAATGCCAAAGCTCAGGGCAGAAAGCACAAGTTCTGTTGTGTTTTTAACAGGAGGAATTCAGGTAGCATTAGCAAGCCAAAAGCAAATAACTAAATAGGGAGTTAGCAAACTAGTAATCAGGGTAAGCCAAGGTCAATGGCAGGCAGCATATAATTATAAACGGAGTAACATTGTGTGTTCTGACCAGGGCCGGATTTTCCTATAGGCTAACTAGGCTTCAGCCTAGGGCCTCAAGATCAAGAGGGGCCTACATTCAAATTGTTAGCAAAATTAAAATTACACTATTCTAAAAACAGTGAACACTAAAACACTGAACCGAAAATAAGGAGAAATTCTATGCATATGATATGACCAGTGGCATACTAAGGGGGGAGAGAGGTGGGGGAGGCGGTCCGCCCCGGGTGCCACTTACTAGGGGGGTGCCCGGGGCAGACTGCAATGCCCCTCCTGCCGCGATCGCCCGAGACCGGCGGTCTGCAGCTACGCAATGTGCAGAGCTGCAGACCATGGATCTCGCATGCACTGCCCAATCAGAGCGTTGCCGCGGGTTACCACGGCAACGCTCTGATTGGGTCTCGCGAGATCCATGGTCTGCAGCTCTGCGGAGCTGCAAACCGGAAATGAGGGCCACCGGACCACCAGGGACCCCACCGGACCACCAGGCAGCCCCCACTGGACCACCAGGGATTTAAGGTAATTTTTTTAGTCTCCCCCCCCTCTCCTCATCACCCCCCTTCCTCTCACAATCACCCCCCTCTCCTCATCACCCCCCTACCTCTCACAATCACCCCCCCTCTCCTCATCACCCCCCTCCTCTTACAATCACCCCCCTCACAATCACCCCCCTCTCCTCATCACCCCCTCCCTCTCACAATCACCCCCCTCTCACAATCACTCCCCCTCTCCTAATCACCCCCCTCCCTCTTACAATCACCCCCCCCTCCTCATCTCGACTTTTTTTTAATTTATTATCCGTGACACATTTTTTATAAAGGTTAGTGCCAATCACAACATGTTTCATTTAACATATTGATATATATCACAGTAATTATGTATTTTATTGTCTCTCCTGTAATTTACAAACTTAAAAATGGGAGGTGAAAGGGCCTCATAAGTGGAATAGCCTAGGGCCTCTTTTCATCTAAATCCGGCCCTGGCTCTGACATATTTCTCTCATGGCCAGAATCACGTTTAAGGTACAATAGCTCATCTGTGTGATCGGACCAGACAGACTAGCCTTCAATCACTATGTGCATCCATGGGTCTTTAGCGCCCATAATGCTGACAGACAATTCAGTCAGTTTGGAAGGTACTAACCACTACATACCAGGAACACCTCACAATATTTGTTTGGCAATGCTCTGACCCAGTCAACTAGCCATCACTATTTGGCCCTTGTCAAAGTCACTTGCCCATTTTTGCTGCTTATAGCACGTACAATTTAAGAACTGACTGTTCATTTGCTGCTAATATAAACCAACTCATGACAGGTGAATATTTTAATACACACTCATAATGTATTTGCTAAATGTAAATAGTTACTCCAACTATTTTAACCTAAAGTTTGTTTGTTTTTTCAATTTAGAATGCCCAGTAGATGCAAGATAAATTGGGCATCATTACCCTTGCCCTCCCTTAATTATATATATTTTTTTATATATTAGTTTATATTTACAAACACTGACATGCCTTTCAGAAACATTCCTGCATTCATATACACACACGCTCTACCCCCAACACCCCCACAAACATAGAAACCCATAATTCGCCTTGTTTCAGATACACAAATACACATGCATTCACTGCTTTATTTGCTACAATAAACAACTAGTAACTGCCCTGTGTAAAAGCCATTCCTAAACCTTATCTTTCATTTCTTGAAGTAGTTAATGGTTAGTTTTCATGTGTGTTTTGGATCACACTCTTGTTGGAATATCCAAATCCTTGTCAGCTTCAATTTCTTCACAGACTGTGGGACATTAGCTTTCAAGATATATTGATATTCAGTAGAATATATTGTTTCCTCTTCCTGTACAAACCAATGCCACACAGCCTTGAAGCATAATCGGTTCACCCCAAGCTTAACAGATGGCATGGCTTAAACCTTTGTTGATTGTAGCTTAATTTGGTGATCCTTTTTTCTTTTTTTACTGTAGTCTTTTATTCAATTTAACCACAAATAAGAAAATACACAACACATTATGACATACATCACAAACAAAACAGACATAAAAGGTAATAGACATCATATCCAATATACATTACATGACTATATATATTAATAGACATTTATCTCTGCGGGGTCAGGAGGTATAAGAAGGCCAAGTTTATGCCCAGAGGTTGATTATTATAGTAAAAACAGAATATATTATAAGCATCTCTAATGAGACTTGGAGGGGTATTATTTACTCCCTACATACCCTGTAGAAGGGCTATCACACATAGATCCCCCTGTCTGTATCAGCTGAGAGGCATATTTCTCTATTAAGACATAAAGGGGTGCTGCCCTAAAATACTTATAAACTCTTAATGGGACATACATGAGATGTCTGACATCAATGCTATATAGCTGTATGTTACGAACATCTTAAATAAATAAAATATAAGGCATCATGTCCACATCATCGGCAGCCCAACATCTAACAGCTCAAAATACATTACTGGATTTCATTTACCCAGTCTTGCCAAAACCTATATCTTTTTTGGATTATTAATAAAAAGGGATACTTAAGTCCCTCTCCATCTTAATCTGTGTCAAAATTTGGTCTTCAACTGTTTCTCCTGATAATCTTTGATTATTTCTCCAATTCCGAGCAATTACTATTTTGAAAGCTACAAAACAGTGAATGAAGAAACATTCTATCTTATAAGATAATATTGGCCAGTGCATATGTAATAGCACAACTTCAGGTTTTCTATCCATCACCATCTTCATCGTATCTACAATTAATTTATAGAGCCAATCTATTAACTGCTGGATCTCTGAACAACTCCACCATATGTGGTGATAAGTCCCTTCATCTCTATAACATCTCCAACACGACGAAGATGTATTAGGGTACATCTGCGCTAGCCTTTGGGAACCAGATGCCATCTATTCATGACTTTATAATGAGTTTCTACTAGATTCAGGCATTGTACTTGCTTACGTATCTTAATAAAAGATGTATGCCATTCATGCTTATCTAGTTGGCAATTTAAGTCTCTTTCTCACTTAATTATTTGAGGGGCAGCTACCACATAGTTAATATTTCTCATAATTTCTATTGCCTTAGATAAAACTTTAGGTGAGGCATCATTGAAAAGAGAGATCTCAATAGCCTTGGGGATTTCTCTAATGGTATAACTAAAAATTTCTGTAAAAAGTATTTGACCCTTAAATAAGAAAAAAATCCCAGTACTTGATATCTGGAATCTTTCTTTTAGGGACTCAAACGACATTAACTTATCCAATGATATATCCTTAATATTAGCTTCGATTACACCCAGCGAAGAGGAATCAAATATTGCATATATCAGGCCCAATTTTTGGTGATCCTTTTTTGAAAATATTGTTTGTCCAAGCAAAGGTGCAAGATGGACCAGAGCACAACAGCCAGCTGAATCTTGCTGTGGGTTCTTGGCAGTTATATGGCATATTTTGCTTTGCTTTTCTAATCAGTCTACATCAGTTCTGTTGAAAATTGTTCCATGTCTTGCCTTAACATCAACATGACGTGTATAGATCTATTTATAGCCTTTACCAGCTTTTTAAGATGCAATTATTTTTATTTTCTGACACTAACTCACCTGCTTAGACGAACCCATGGTAGGTAAGTGTATGAACAACAATGCTATGGAACTATCACCACCAAACTTTCGACGCGGATACTAAATCTTTGCACATGTAACAATGACTATTTTCCTATCGCTTAAATCCAGCAAATAAATAAATGTGCACTAAAATATGTTATTATGTTATTTGAACCTAATATGTACCTGCATTCAAGAGTGGAAATGTTTACCCACTTCCACACATGCGAGATGCCAAGATTAGCTATCAATGCATCAATTATAGAATACATGTATATAAAATATACATAAATGGTTGCCTGTGAGTTACGTAAATCGCTCTGAATTAGTGAAAAATGTTGTGCTTGATTTCATTTTTTAATATTACTTCTGTCCACTTTATGTATGACTGGTTTTCTAACTGTGATTTCTGTATGATCTATTTGATAACTCAACTGCAACAATTTCTTTGAGATATACATTGCAGAAGAACAGCCTGTCCAATAAATAGGACTGGTGTGTAAAGGTTTATGTTTAGAGTGTAAAATCGGCTCAATTTGTCTTTTTTTTACAGTGTAAGAAGTAATTAAATAAACACAGCTACTCTTACACCCATGTTTACTTTTCAAGTAGAGTATTATTATTATTATTAACATTTATAAAGCGCCAACTTATTCCACAATATTATAAAAGGGAAATTTAACAATAAACGAGAACTCAAAAAGTTACAGGAACAATAGAAAAAAATAAAAAAAAGTCTCAGTGAGTTCCTCTATGGGAAAGAGAACTCTATGAGGGAGAGCACAGTAGAAATAAATTTACCGGCGGAAATAATACAGGGAAAAACCCTATCTTTATTTAAACTAAGTAAAAAAAAAGGGGGGGATGGGCAAATGTGTATGCTCCTCTTAAAAGAGTGTGGTACAGGAAGGTGGGTACAGGGCTGTGTCAAGAGATGACTAGTAATCACTATGGTACCTCTGTAGGAAGCAGCAGCCCTTCATAAACTCAGTGAAAAATCCTAGAGGTATGACTCAAGAGGAGAAGGATGCAAACTCAAATCTGTCTCTAGGTAACCTCAGTATGTGAAAATCAATAGTACTACTACAGGAAGCAGGAGACCCTTCATAGAGCTCAGTGTAAACCGGGCAAAGTTTAGAGGTAAATGAACACTAATAGGAATACAAATCCTAAACTTACAAGGAGATCACCTACCAGATAACTCAAAACACTCTATGAATAGTTATGTTACTCAGACTGCCCTCAACAGGCATGAATAGGTAATTGACATGTAAACCTTGGGCATAAAAGAATAAAAATGAATAAAATTGGAAATTAGCAATCAGCATATGAAAAAAATATTAAACTAGATATATGTATAAAAAAATCTAAATACCAACTTTCTTCCTTTCACAACTGGATGCAAATAAATTCAGATGCTGGAAATACAAGTTTGAAAATATATCTCATTCATTTTTGAGGGGATAACTGACTAAACAGTGGGTTGCAGGGACAACAAAGAAATGCTTCAAAAAAATCTTTGAATCCACACTTCTAGATCTTATCAGACCCCTCTAATACAAGTGCAAGGTAGATAATAATAAGTAAGAAAATAGTGGTAAATAGATGTCCAATATAAGTCTCTAAATACAGAGTCCAAACGGTGCAGACACAGTCAATATATAACAATATCACAGCTGGCAAAAAAAAATGACAGCAGCTATAATGTATCCAAAGCTGATATAATATAACCAGTATGGTATTAAGCTGTTAGATGCAGAAAAATCTGTTTTCTCTCGTGTATTGCAGTAAAAATGACAATCACCCTTAGATCACGACACAGATCTATAGTGATAGAATATTCTCTGTGATTTGAAGTGGATAACAAACATCCATAGTGCTTTCCATTAAAACTTTCAAATTTATTATAATGAAGATAAAACACATTTAAAAAGTGGCAGTGTTATGAAGCAGCTGTAGAGTCCTTAAGGATCAGTAGGATCAGGAAATTGCTGGAATGATGGTGGAAAACCTTCCTCCAGTCGGTTAGAAGGTTTGGATATAGGGGAAGAGGTGAGGTTCCCTTCTCATGCGTTCCACCTGGTATGCCCGACCTGTGTTCCACTGCCGTAAAGCCTAACGCGTTTCGTGACTCGACAGGGTCACTTCATCAGAGGCTAGTGAAACCGGGCAAATTTTAGAGGTAAACCTAAAAGGGAGGAGATGCCGTCTCAAATCTGTCCCTAAGTTCCCTCAGCATCACATAAGGTGCCTACCTGAACCAACTGTCCCTAGGGTAGACAAAAGAGAAAACTAAAACAAAACTAAATAATGAAGTGCTCATAGTGCTACCAAAGTGGAAAAAAAAGTGCTAAGAGCCAAAAAGCTAGTCTCGGCGTGCTCACACGCCGTCGTCAGGGGCAAAGTGAGTAAATAAGCCCGTAAGTGTGTTTAAATAGCTTACTAATTAACCATTAGTGTTAGCTCCAATACAGCTGGACGAATGGGAGGTACGTCATGTGTGCCGCCTCCAAAGGGGCAGAGTTACGACCTGTATCATTGAGGATTAGATGGGAAATGAGCCTGGGTGTATCACATGTATCTATACGCCGATCGGAATTGAGGGGGAAGAGATTGTATAATAGAGAGGTTTATGAGAGGTTTACAACCTGATACATGTGTAAGAATAGACTTTACAATAAGATGTCAACACCGTTAACACATTTAACAATCCAGAACAGATGGATGGAGCTTGTGTCACAGTATGTGTATATATGGAGAGAAATAACAGGATGCTATTTGATTACGTGTGTATGAACCCATATGTGTGAGGGATCAGTACCCAAATGTAGGACGGAGCTTATGTTACAGCAACATGACACTACTCTCATGTGAAGTACCTTTTCCAACAGAGAACATGCTCCATGAAGGTTTTCAATAAGGGGTCTGTCACAATCTGTCTTTCCCACCAGCCTAGGTACAGGTTTGCATATGAAAGTGCACACAATGTGCCCATAGCAGTCCCTGTAATTTAATGGTAGATTTTACTGTTAAAAAGAAAGACATTGCGTGTAAGGATAATTTGGGATCAAGGTGCAAAAATGCACCTACATGTTCCATACCTAGATGATGAGGATTGGAACTGTACAAAGCCTCTACATCTAGCCTACATAATATGGCTTCTTTGGGAATGGATAGATGTGACAGGAAGTATAGCATCTGTTTTGTATATCTAATGTAGGATGGTAATTTCTTTACTATTGGAGATAGTATCTTATCAATAAATATGCTGGAGTTGACACTGCCCGAAACTATGGGTCTACCACTTGGGTCCACTAGGGACTTGTGGGTTTTCGGTAGGCAATAAAATGTTGACAGGGCTGGTTGTTTATTGTATATGAAATCAAACTCATTTTTTGAAATGAAATGGTGATCAAATGCCTCAATTAGGAGTGTATGTAGTTCGATTAGGTACAGAGATGTGGGATCTTTCTTAATGACACAGTAGGTGTTAGTGTCTGTAAGTAAATGATCTGCCATATTGATATACTGTTGTCTATCCGTAATTACAATATTGCCATCCTTGTCTGAGGGTTTGATTATTAAATTGTGGTTAGTTTGTAGCTGTTTGAGAGCTGTAAGTTATGAATTGGTCAGGTTACTGTTAGGGTGCATAGGAAGATCCTCTATCTTAAGTGAATCAATTTCCCTGCACACTAATTCTAGAAAGATCTCTAGATTTTTGTAGTCTTTAAATGGAGGGGTAAATCTACTCTTGGGTTTAAGGTCTGTATGAGGAATGTTATCTGAAATGGTGCCATGATTGAGATCCAAAAGGTCAACTAGGGCATGTAGACATTCGAGATCTCAAACAGATAACCCTATATTTTGTTCTTAGGCCTCATCTTTCATGAGATGATATTTATGGAGGGCCAATTTCCTAACAAATAAATGGATATCTTTAGTCCATATAAATTTGTCAAATGAGGGTACAAGGACAAAGGAAATGCCCTTTGACAAAACTTGCTGTTGTATTTTAGAAAGAGTAACTGTTGGAAAAGTAATGATCCTAAGGGGAGTGTTATTGGTTATCTCGTCTCCTCTGGCCCCTGGCTCTGCTCTGTCTGGTCCGGGGACCTTGTCTTATGTCTGCTTGTTGCAGTCCTAAAAAGTCCACTCCTTTTTTAAGTATACACTTAGGTGCGTTCTCTTGTGTGTTTGATTGAGTAGATGATAGAGTATCACTATCAGTGTCTGTAGAGTCGTACTCTGAAGTGCTGAAGTGATCTGAATCTATCCTAACCCTCTCCTTATAAGAGCGGTATATTCTTCCCTTTTCAAAATCTAAGATATCTCTCTGGAATTTTTGTTGTTTTTTAACTTTCTTTTGGTGTGAGAATTTATCAAGGGTCGTTTTGAGTTTGATTTCTAAGTTCTCATACTGGGTTTCTGTTTTAAACTTGTTAGTCTCATCAATCTCTTTATCAATATCCTGTTGGATCTTGGTAAGTCTCATGGATTCATATTTGCAGATAATACTCATGAATGTCTGCCTCCTCCAATTCCTTATAAAGTTCTTGTTGTACAACTTGTTTCGCAGGGGATACCTGTACCCTTAAACCCCTAGGTATGATATTTTTGGAGATATATCTTTCTAGAGTCGATACTTCCCAGCTCGTTTTAATCTGCTGTTTAACGGTGTTAGCATCTTATTGTGAAGTCTATTTTCACACATGTATCAGGTTGTAAACCCGCTCCTTAGGAGGCGGTACATTCATAAACCTCTCTAACATGTTGTTATACAATCTCCGCCTCCTCCATTTCGATTGGCGTATAGATACATGTGATACACTCAGACTCATATGCCCATCATATCCACAATAATACAGGTCGTAACTCCGCACCTTTGGAGGCGGCACATCTGACATACCTCCCATTCTTCCTGTTGTATCAGAGCTAACACTGATAGCTGATTATTAAGGTATTTAAACACGCTTACTGGGCTTATTCACTCACTTTGCCCCTGACGACAGCGTGTGAGCACGCCAAATGCGCGTCAGACTTTTTGGCTCTTAGCACTTTTATTTCCACTTTGGTAGGACTATGAGCACTTAATTTTTGTTTTTGTTTTAGTTTTCCCTTTTGTCTACACTAGGGTCAGTTGGTTCAGGTAGGCACTAGCCTTGTGTGATGCCGAGGTAACTTAGGGACAGATTTGAGAAGGAATCTCCTCCCTTTTAGGTTTACCTCTAAAATCTACCTGGTTTACACTGAGCTCTAAGAAGAGTCTCCTGCTTCCTGTAGTAGTACTATTGATTTTCAGATACTGAGGTTACCTAGGGACAGATTTGAGTTTGCATCCTTTTCCTTTTGAGTCATACCTCTAGGATTTACCTGGCTCTCACTGAGTTTATGAAGGGCTCCTGCTTCCTATAGAGATACCATAGTGATTACTAGTCATCTCTTGACACAGCTCTGTACCTAACCTCCTGTACCACACTCTTTCCAAAAGGAGCATACCAGGGACATATCTTATTGCATTTCTCTTTTTAATTTACACCTTATTTTTGGTGTTTATCCTCTCCCCTAGTGTCTATACACATTTGACCCTTTTTTTTTACTTTACTATTTATAATACTTCCCTGTATTATTCCCCTTGTACATTTATCACCCTTTCTACTGTGCTCTCTCTCATACAGTTCCCTTTCTCATAGAGGAACTCACTGATACTTATTTTTATTTTTGTATATACGTTCAAGGGCTATGCCCTAATCTTTAGAGAGCACAGTCCAGACGACCACCTTCTCCTCTGGAGACCAGATGTCGTTGCTTCCTCTCTTCCCCAGGTGGAATTAGAGGGTACCACTTCATCTTCCTATTATGTTCTACAGGAACAATAGGTTGATGAGGACTCTGGTCAAACAGCTTACAGTCTAGAGGTTAAAATATTGTACGCTGTTGAAAGGCCTTAGAAACTTGTTATTAAATCTGAATAGCTGTTTGTGGTAAATTGGAACCTAACTTGTAAAATTTACTACGAAATACCTGAGTTGGACGGAATCTCTAACACATTCCCTTTGGAGAGGTGTTTTTTCTAACCTTGCTATTTTGGTCTGAAGTTTGCAAATCTGTAAACCTAACACATTTATTTGTTTAGTGAATAAGCTGTTAAGCTGTTATGGTAAGCACTTTGATTAATCCCGTATGGTATTTAGTTTAGTACAATCTACTTATTGCAATATTCGTATCTTCACATAAATGCTTGGTAGGTTTTCAGACTTTAACAGTATGCTTGCCACCATAAGGAACTCTACAAATGTTTTTTTTCCATGTGCTTGGGTGTTGATGCAAAGTAAATGATGCTTACACTGCTCATACAGCAGGTTCGAAGAACTGGGAAGTTTATTCACTGAGGCCAATTTCATATTTTTGGATAGGTTTTTTAAATAATTTATCCAAAAATATTAAATCATGTTGTTAGAACTGAGTTGGATGTAGGCTTATATATGATTTGGAAACAAAATGAAACCTATTTCAAAGTGAGAGATTTAGCTGTTGAAACTGATTAGTAACTAATAGTCATTACTATATATAAGAAAAAAGTTTGCTTGGTAAGTTTCATGGGGATGCACACCAGCCAATACTGATTAATGCTTTACAAGTTCTGGACAATAGTGCTTTCTCATCTACAAATAGAGCTTCCATCTACTCACACAAAGCCTAGTATGATATACCAGAATGCCTAATGTGCCATCACACCAGATGCAGCCTCCATACTTATATACACCACAATCTAATCTAATCTAACCTGATATTGGGTAAGGTTTTCAAATGATTTAATATTGTTTTTAAATATTTTAATATATTGTTTTTTGTAGTATATTTGTGTATGGTTTAATATTCAATTTATTATTTTTGCATAAAGTTTTCAAATGCTTTCATATTTTTGGATGAACTTTTAAAAACTTTTTTCAAAATATTCAAAAATAAAAACATATGTAAAAATGATTTATTGTTTAAATATTATTCATGATGATAAATAATTTTATATCCAACAATATTATTTGAGTCCTTAATCAGGATAGCATTTTGCCAAAACATTCGGATGGACAGGTAATGTTTTATCACCTACAAAGATTCTTCACAACTCACTTTTTAAACTCACTGAGAAAAATATATATCTCTGTAGATAAGAGTGCAATTAATCACTAGTATTAAAGTTACACTTTCTGGTGAACAATTATCAATGTTTAAAACTTTTTGTAGGCTGTAAGTACTATCTAAAGTTGCCACCTCACCCATGTTTCTCAGATAGCTATGAGTTCCTCGTGCTGCAACGGGGTACATGAAAATAGTTACTGGCCATATGTGGAATTCTTATACTGCCAGAGGAAAATACCATTGTTATTCATGTTGGAGATCAAGAAAAACATGGTCGACTTGGCAACCATTCTATACTATTCTGAAAATATCTTAAATATCTTTATTTTTCATTTTCACTTATTTGTAATTATTTATCTTGTTCTTAAATGAAATATTGGGATATTTGTCATGATTTCTTAGCTTGTATTCTAACTATCTACTGTTTTTTTTCTCTTTCATCAATGGATACCAATCATTCACTGTTGGACCCCTATCTTCCTACCTGTTGAAAAATTATTGAATGAAATTTCCTTTTGATGGACCAAATTTGCTTGTTTCCTGCCTGCTGAATGGTTTCTCCAATCTACCTGTTCTTACCAAATCAAATCTTCCTTCAAATCCACCATGCTCTCTTCAAAATTTCCATATTTCTACTCCTTCCTACTGTCAACCTCGGGAAAGCAACGGAAGAAGCGTGGGCAGAGGGTAGCTTCTGTATGTTAGTAAAAAAGAACAACCTGTGCACAAGGAAAGTACTTCAGCAACTTTGCTGCAGAACATGTACACTCAAGGGATGAATTAGTAGCAGCAGAGGAGGTCCCCTGTTCTTTTTAGACTTCTAGATTTTTTCATATTAAAAATAAAAAGCCACCTCTTTCTCTTGCTCTCTTATCCCTCAACACTCTGTTGGTGGAAGGAGGGATGGTGAACTGTATTGTTGGAACTTCAAAGATACAGACAAAAAAATAAATAAAATATATATATATATAAATATAAAACAAACAAAAAAAAAAAAAACTACAACAGACCTACCTTGTATAGCTGGGTGTTTAAAGTAAAGCACCTGGACCCACAGTCAGTATTGTGTGACCAAAGCATTGATGCCAAAATAAAGGTACAGCTAATGATGTGATGTCAGTTCAAAAGGTATTGCCTTGTTAATTGTCCGGTCTCCCCTTGGACAGGTTTGGAACTTTCTCACTTTAACTCCTTCAGTTCTGAGGTGGTCTGCTATTTAATGGAGCGGTAGAATGATGTATATTTTTCCTGTGCAATATAAGTGGTGCACCCATTGCATTTTTTATGTCTTAATAAAAAAAAAAAAAACTGCCACTTTACCTATTTGTTTAAGTAACTGGTAGGATGTGGCAAAAATTCTAAACAAACTATAGGCCTTAAACAGTATTAAAGTACTCAAGTAGTAATCTGAGTTACTTACATAATACTCAGGGCTTTAGAATGCAAGTCAAATAGACAAGCAGAATGGAAAATAATAAATGGTTTCAGATATGTCCAGGCTCTTTTTATGATCATAGTTACAACATGGTGGACTGATGAGAGGGAATACAACGCATTCATGGCCTCTACCCTGTTGCAATTGATCCAGCTATTACTAGTGGGCCGATCTGTGACATTACATATTATGGATTAAAGAAGAGGTGCTGCTGCATTAACCCTCTGAGTACCAAAATGTGAACAACGCACAGTTACTAAGAGATTAATCACTTTGATGGCTATTTCTCAAATATTAGCAATTATTATTCATTGGTTCTGTAGGGGTTAAAGCAGTCTGTATCCAGGAAATGGATCTACACAGCAAGTCTATATTCTGTAAAAGTATTTAAATGTCACTTGTGGCAAATTTTATGTATTTTAATGTATGTAACTCTTTATGTTTGGGGAAAAGGGATTCACAGTTGTACATATAATATTTCACTTTTTTTTTTATCTTTATTTGTTTTATTTGTAGAGTTTCCCGTAAATTGGTTAAAAATTGCAGTTTATTCAAATTTCAAAGACATCATTGAGGTCTTTCAAAAATATTGTTAGTCCAATGGACTGTATGAAATCAAAACATGTCTAGCTAAATACCTGGAGATATTTTTGAGATGTCTTTTTGGGATTAAAAGATTAATATACAATGTTTTATATTTAATATGTTCTGGACTTACTTCTGTGCCCAGGGCCTGTGGTAAGGGGTGGGGCTTAAGAAGAAAAAATGGCGAATAGTTATATTAGTGTGAACCAAATATTCTACATCACAAAATGAATAGTGGCTTGTCACCTTCAAGTTGAACTGGAACCCATCGGGCATACCAAACATTGTGGTATGGAACATTAGCCCATACGGGAAAGTTAAACCTTCAGTTTAAAGATTTGTCATTTGTACATGTGGTTTTTGAATGGAACTGTCTCACTATTTCTCTTGGGCCCTAAGCTTGATGATTACTTTCTACCCATGCTCATTAAATGTGTTTGTAAGATTTGTTTTCATCAAGAAAACCAAGGCTCAAAGCAATAGTAACTTCAAATAAAGAGATGCACTAATATATGTAATTTCTGTATAAATACACACCAATGGGAGGGTGCTTGTTATTAAAACTAAAACGAAAATTAACATAGGAATCCATTTATAGAGATTCTTGCATGTCTCACAAATTTACTCACTGGTTCCTATAAGTGACCACAGTTTGGCTTCTTTTGAACTTAATCACTAGAGTGGAAGTTACCCTTTTGAATTAGGTATTTCAATTCTGTCCAAGTTATAGCAAATAATTGGCTGCAGAATGTTAGTTGACAATCTCAGCCAAATAATTCAGTGAAAAAGATGGATGGAATTGATATGATAAGGTGGAAGGGGAACTAACAGTTTAGTGATCTGTGAAGAAAAGCTGGACTACGGGTGCCTAGATATGAGTTATTCTAAAAAGTCTCCTTGCACCATAACCAACAAAGTGTTCTGTTGTGCTTATGATGCTTAGCGTGCCCCTTTAATTACAGCATATGCAAAATCATATTCACGTGGGCTTATTGTGGAAATATTTGGTTTTTAGGCAGTTTATAAACTGAAATATCTCTTCCCTGCAAAATGGGATGCTGGTAGCTATTTAGCACAAAACTGAAAATCTATAAATCTCACATTGTTTTAGAAGATTTTTTCAAAATGATGAGTAACTATCTAAGAATTTACACAATGCAATTCCAAGTTGGCTACCTATATAGTGAAAGAAATATCACAATTTTGACTGTATATCAAACCTAATCTTCTATAGCTTGATTCCGCGATAACACTTATCTGCCAGAAACATTATTTTAACTGATTTATGCAAAGGAAAGTTCAGTTGACAGAGCCAATTTAGTAACATCCACAGTAATTTGTTTACCTATTGACATTGGCTAACAAATTTGCTTGGCAGCATCCAATAGTTTAGCAGACAAAGTACATCTTAAATCCCTTATCAATTTCACAGTTTTGTGGCATAGATAGATATATGTTGTTTTTTGTTTCTTAAAATAATTAATGTGTCTCAGATTTTCTGGAGTCAAAGGATATTGTCATATGTATAAATTGCGTAATATAGTTGTTTTGCTTAGCCAGTGAAAGTAGTGAAACATATTAGTTACTATCAAGTGTCATTAGTCATTGGTTTGGATAACAGTAAGCCTTAAGCTGTGTTTTTGAATTAAAAGGACTTGGTCATGACAAATAACAAAATATCTATAAAAGACAAAGATTAAATCTTATTTAAAGGGATAATGTCTCGTCAAACATACCAGATTTTGATTACTTATTGCATCAGTTCTCTTAAATTATCTCTATACTGTGTCCAAATAACAAATATTTGCTAAACAGTTATTTAACTATGTAAACACATGCATACACACATAATCATAAAACAATGTGTGTATATATATATATATATATATATATATATATATACCAATATGAGAGAAGAAAGCCAATAATTGGTGGAAAAGTTGAGATTTCTATGTGTATTTGCCAGAGCAAACAATAGATTGCTTATAATGAAGGAGTGGTGTGTCATGTGATTTTGTCCAGCAAATGTCAGGTCTAGCTGCACATTGTCTGTCACATATACAATGTTAACTATGTCACCTAGGGAAACTGGTGAAAATTTTATTATTTTACTCTTAGTTTTGGAACTAATTCAAATATATTGATAGCACTTTATGAAATCGACCATGATTTAAAAAAAAAAGAACAATTGCCATGCACTAAAAAAAACTTAAATGGCTAAATTAACCTACAATAGAAACAACAACAACACAATTACCGTAAGGCAAACTATGCCATCAAAAATATGTGACATAGTGACTTGCAGTAACTGGTGAAAAATATTCTCCAGTATCAAACTAAAACCAGCATAGGCTTCCACACTCACTCTAAACTGGAGACAGAACTGCAAATAATGAAAATAACTGTGTTGGGAGTTCCCAGAGTCCCTAATAAGCCCAGAAATTCATCTCCCCAAATTCATCTTGGCCCCAGGACCTCATTAGGGCTTACAAGCCTTGCCGTATTCTACATACAACATGTAGGTATGGATAATATACTTGGCCCCCCACCACCATTCCTTTGACTAATCCCCTTCTGCTTCAATAATATATATTATTGTTCTCTCGTTGTTATCCAACGTTTCAGGAATGGAATAATCGGCTTCTTCTTCTTCTTCAAGAATCTTATTGAAAGCATTGGTTAGAATGGGAAATCTGATGTTAAGATGTTTCTCCCCTGCTTTCCATGCACCCCAATATTCAACCATGTTGTTATGAGATCAGCTGCATTTATGATTAGCAAACATCAGTTTACGTAAAAAAAAAAAACATACTAAATGTCAGTAGTGAGTGCCATCTTGGTAAACAGGCAGGGCCGGCGCTACCATAAGGCGGCCCAGGCGGCCGCCTTAGGGCGCACCGGCCTTGGAGGCGCAAAATCAGGGTGACCGGAAGGAGGGAAGCACACTGCGCTCCCCTGCAACCGACGACCTATTGTAGCGTGGCCGAGCGCCCGGTTCTGCGGGCGCGCGAGGGAGCACTCTCCCATGTGTGCTTCCTCTTCAGCTCCCTTGCGCGCCGCATACTGATACCGGAGCCGGAAAATGACGTCATCTTCCGGCTCCGGCATCCCTACGCGGTGCGCGAGGGAGCTGAAGAGGAAGCACACATGGGAGAGTGCTCCCTCGCGCCCGCCAGCCAGCCTGCCTACCCGCCCGCCCGCCAGCCAGCCTGCCTACCCGCCCAGGAGCCCAGCAGCACCACTGGATCCCAGGGAATCCCTTCAGCACTCCAAAAAGGTAAGGAGGCTGGGGGATTAAATAAAAAAAAAAACATGTGCTTGTGTGAGTGTTAGTGTGTGTGTGTGTGTGTGTCTGCTAGTGAGTGTCAGTGAGTGTGTCTGCTAGTGAGTGTCAGTGAGTGTGTCTGCTAGTGAGCGTCAGTGAGTGTGTCTGCTAGTGAGCGTCAGTGAGTGTGTCTGCTAGTGAGCGTCAGTGAGTGTGTCTGCTAGTGAGCGTCAGTGAGTGTGTCTGCTAGTGAGCGTCAGTGAGTGTGTCTGCTAGTGAGCGTCAGTGTGTGGGTCTGCTAGTGAGCGTCAGTGTGTGTGTCTGCTAGTGAGCGTCAGTGTGTGTGTCTGCTAGTGAGCGTCATTGTGTGTGTCTGCTAGTGAGCGTCAGTGAGTGTGTCTGCTAGTGAGCGTAAGTGAGTGTGTCTGCTAGTGAGCGTCAGTGTGTGTGTCTGCTAGTGAGCGTCAGTGTGTGTGTCTGCTAGTGAGCGTCAGTGAGTGTGTCTGCTAGTGAGCGTCAGTGAGTGTGTCTGCTAGTGAGCGTCAGTGAGTGTGTCTGCTAGTGAGCGTCAGTGAGTGTGTCTGCTAGTGAGCGTCAGTGAGTGTGTCTGCTAGTGTGTCTGCTAGTGAGTGTCAGTGTGTGTGTCTGCTAGTGAGTGTCAGTGTGTGTGTCTGCTAGTGAGTGTCAGTGAGTGTGACTGCTAGTGTCAGTGAGTGTGTCTGCTAGTGTCAGTGAGTGTGTCTGCTAGTGTCAGTGAGTGTCTGCTAGTGTCAGTGTGTGTGTCTGCTAGTGAGTGTCAGTGTGTGTCTGCTAGTGAGTGTCAGTGTGTGTCTTCTAGTGAGTGTCAGTGTGTGTCTGCTAGTGAGTGTCAGTGTGTGTTTGCTAGTGAGTGTCAGTGTGTGTCTGCTAGTGTGTGTCAGTGAGTGTGTCTGCTAGTGAGTCTCTTACTGAGTGTGTTTGTGTGTGTATTAGTGAGTCTGTTTGATGTCTGTTAGTGAGTGTGTGTTTGTCAGTGAGAGTGTATGTTTTGTAAGTGAGTGTGTGTGTATGTCTGTCGCTGAGTGTGTCTGTCAGTAAATGTGTGTCCGTTAGCTGGTGTGTATGCATCTGTTCGTGAGAGTGTGTGTGTGTCTTCAGCACTTACCTTTCTCCCTTGGCGCTGGGGATTCCTCCGCCTCTCAGCTCCGAATGCTCTTGCCGCGCACGCATTCAAACCGCCCATAGGAAAGCATTACTCAATGCTTTCCTATGGACGTTCAGTGTTTTAGAATAGCGGAAGCTCCTCTAGTGGCTGTCAGTGAGACATCCACTAGAGGCTGAATTAACCCTCGGTGAAACATAGCAGTTTCTCTGAAACTGCTATGTTTTCAGCTGCAGGGTTAAAACTAGAGGGACCTGACACCCAGACCACTTCATTGAGCTGATGTGATCTGGGTGTCTGTAGTGGTCCTTTAAGTGTGTGTGCATCTGCATGCACTGGCGTACATACCGCGGTCGCAGGGGTCACAGCCCTGCAACCCCTGCGACCAGGTGCCCGCCGCCATGTGTTGCGGCCCCGGCCCGCGCAGAGTAAGCGCGAGAGGGGGGGGGGGGGCACGGATCAATTTGCGCACTGGGGCCCCATGGGTCATGTGTACGCCACTGCACCTACCCTGGTGTCTGCCGCAGGCTGTGTGGAGGGGGCGAGGATATGAATGACATCATATCCCTGCTCCCTGTGTACCACACAGTGTGGCTGGCGCCCTGTGATGGGGCTGGGCTGCAGGACAGGACTCCAAGGAGCCAGACAGCATGCATCCAGGGGACAAGATTGAACTGATGTAAGTATGTAATTGTGTATGTCTCTGTATGTATGTATGTATGTCTCTGTATGTATGTATGTATGTAGGTCTCTGTATGCCTGTATGTCTTTGTATGTATGTCTCTGTATGCCTGTATGTCTCTGTATGCCTGTATGTCTGTACAAAATTTATGTGTCTGTATGTTTCTGTATGCCTGTATGTCTCTGTATGTACAAATGTATGTGTCCGTATGCCTGTATGTCTCTGTATGTACAAATGTATGTGTCTGTATGCCTGTATGTCTTTGTACGTATGTGTCTGTATGCCTGTATGTCTCTGTATACCTGTATATATGTATGTGTCTGTATGACGGTATGTCTCTGTATGCGTGTATGTCTTTGTATGCCTGTATGTATGTGTCTGTATGCCTGGATGTCTCTGTATGTATGTTTCTGTATGTCTATGTATGTATGTATGTGTCTGTATGACGGTATGCCTCTGTATGTATGTCTTTATATGCCTGCATGTCTCTGTATGCATGTATGTCTCTGTCTGTATTTCTCTGTATGATTATTTCTGTGTTTGTATGAACCTTATTTTAAACGAGGGTGGGGGGCACCAAAATGCATCTTCGCCTGTGTAACTAAAAATCCTAGCACCGGTCCTGTAAACAGGGACCTGTTTATTGCTTAGCTCTACTGATCTGCTACGATCCTACCAAATCAACTGACTAACAATCAGTATGCTTTCTTTGGAATGGGTGGTCTACCTTGTAACTGCCATTACTAAAACCATTTATATGACTCGTGATATCTAAGATTTTGTTTTGACACACACATGGCAATGGCTGGAGCATGTTAATCTACTCCTTCCTCATATTTTGTAGCTTACCCATAGATAAAGAATCCCAGACAAAGAATCTTATTGTTTCTACAATATTGCAAATAAACATTTTCCACATTAAAACTGGTGATGTTCTGCCCAAAGTTACCCTATGGACAAGTCAGATCTACTCAAATTGTTCACCTTTATAAACTTAAAAGGAGTCATACACATTTTGTAAAACAGTCACAAGAATATTCATCTCAGATGATTAAAAATCCTATTGCATTAAACTCAAGATTACAAGAACTAAAGATAACTCAACATAATATGTGAATCATCCACTATTGTGCTTCTCCAAACTGTGATGCCACAAAAGATTAAGATCCTTCTGTAACCTATATATATAGTGCAACATTTTTGGGCTAATCGCAGCAAGCGTTCTGAGATCTTCAGATCAACGATTCCTAAAAGAGTCCTTTAGATTTTTTTTAAAGCATTTAGCTTCCTGAGCTGTTTTAAAGATTAACTGAAGATCCCTTGGCACCCCTTGATATGCTAAGAGCATCAACCTATTATATGCATATTAGCAAAGCTGGCGAAACCGTTACATAGTGTGTAAAACACCCAGATCTTCTAGTGTCTGTGTGTGAGGCTGGACAGGAAGTGGAAATTATCTCATCCTTCTCACCACTAAGCCTCTCATACAGGAAATGTCTTGCAGGAGGAGCAGGGACAGAACTGATTGATACACAATTGCACACTGCAGTTCTACAATGAAAGGAGGGTGGGTACTTTGCAGACAACTAAACACTTCTTGTTAGCTTACCAATAAACAAGTTCTTTGATTAGTCCAAAACTCAAAGTGGCAGTTTTACAAAGATTCCCATTGGTGCCATCATCACTGGATGTCCACTGGCCGAGGCTCTATGAAGAGCATTGAGATCTATGAAGGAGACCACAAGATCCTCCATAGATAAAAATAATTCCCTGACGCTGTAACTGGTGACAGCTGGGGGGATTGACACTTATATAAAGTGGCAGTTCCACCGAGGGTCTAGAAGTGTCAGCCAGAGGAAATATACATAGACAAAGTAGTCTTGTCTCTTGTATTAGTATACATCTTAACTGGGTTGCAATTTCAGTAAAATACCAACGCAGACAATATAAGTATTTTCATAAAGATTCTATCATTATGAAATACTAATTTTCCTGGGGGTTGGGGGTGTGACAGTGCTGCTTCAAGCACACAAAGAGTAAACCTAAAAACAAAACCCTTTAACCTCCAATCAGGTTTTTTACTTAGTATCGGGGTAAATGAAACACATTATTTACCCCAATACTAAATTTAAACCCAATAATTGTAAACACCTATAATACCACAACAGTAACCGCTCTTAAGATTTTAGTCCTCTTTTAACACTGCAATTATCCCCTCTCTAACCATATCTCCTTTTTACCCTAACTAATTGTAACATTATTTTAAATGGACTCTATAGTCACCAAAACAACTTTAGTTTAAGGAAGCAGTTTTGGTGTGTAGATCATGATCCTGCAGTCTCACCGCTCAAATCTCTGCAATTTAGGTGATAAATCCCTTTTGTTTCTGTCCATGCAGCCCTAGTCACACCTCCCCTGGTTGTGACTCACACACCATGCATGAAAAAAAAAATGGTTTCACTTTAAATTAGATGTAACTTACTTTAAAAGTTCTTATTGCTTGCTCTCTAACGTGAACTTTAATCATACACCGAATGCTTCTGTGGGGTCTAGCAAGCTATCAACAGTGCAGGGGATAATACATTTTAAATTAAATTGAACTTGCAATGAAGGAAGTATAGACATTAGCTGACTTTTTTACAGGGAGTGTTTATGGAAGGCTGTGCAAGTCACATGCAGGGAGGTGTGACTAGGGTTCATAAACAAAGGGATTTAACTCCTAAAGGGCAGAGAATTGAGCAGTAACACTGCAGGGAAATGATCTATACACCAAAACTGCTTCACTAAGCTAATGTTGTTTTGGTGACTATAGTGTCCCTTTATTATTATTATGTTGTAATTATTATGTTATTATTTATATAGCGCCAATAAATTCTGCAGTGCTTTACAGTGGGCGGGCGAACAGACATGTAGTTGTAACCAGACAAGTTGGACACACACAAGAACAGAGGGGTAAGGATAGAATTAGACTAATGACAGTTGCAAGAGAGGAATCAGTCGGGAGCTATTAACAGTTTAATTGATACGGTTTTATGAAGAAGTGGGTTTTTAAGGATTTTTTGAAGGAGTGGAGACTGGGTGAGCATCTAACGGAGGAGGAAAGTAAGTTCCACAGGAACCGTGCAGCCCTCGAGAATTCTTGAAGGCGAGCATCAGAGGTGGGAGTACGGACAGAAGATAGACGTAAGGCCTAGACAGGACATACTTGTGTATTAGGGAGGATAGATAGGTCGGAGCAGCATTATGTAGAGATTTGAAAGAACCAGAATTTTAAATTGAATCCTATATCTTACAGGAAGCCATTGTAAAAAAAAATGCATCTATTTACACAGCAGCATACACTTATTATACTCACAGATTTAAACACAATATATTACAATATATATATATATATATATATATATATATGCAGTTGTCAAATTAATTTTTTTATTTTTTATTTTTTTTTAAACCTCCATCAACCAGTTAATAAATTCCGTACTCATTGTACCTAACTTTTTTTGGCATGTAAATCTATCCCTGTGCTCTCCTATGTTAATATTGTAACTGATTTCCATTTACAGTGTATATTTCTTTAGATCAAGACATCAGGAACTTTTTAATCACTTGGGTTGAACATCACCAACTGTTTCAGGCGTTGGTAATTAGATAGTGCTTCCTTGTTGACCTGCTCTACTTATATATAAATCTGTCTTGTTCTGATTATGTATGATTCTTTATATGCCCTAATCAGCATGGGCCAGTTTATGTTTAATGCATATAATACTCACATTTTCCCCAAAATAAATGTACATTTTTTTATGCATAGAAAACTTTTACCTCTAACGCAATGTCACCCATTTGAGAACGGTTTAACTCCTAAAGGTAAGCAATCACTATGGACCTCCTAAAACCATAGCAACTTAATTTCAATTAAGTTGTTATGGTGCCCAAAATGGTCTTTTAAAGGAAAGCATTAAGAATAACAATAAAATACAAAATTACAAAAATTACACAATACAAAATTCATTATAAATCTAAAAAAACATGTTCATGTGAATAATTGAGTTTTTTTGAACAAAATAAAAAGTTTTATAGTGGTGCCTCAGATGTTGCCTTATTACACTGTTTATGGGATTGTTCCCATATCCAGAGTATAAAACACAGTACTCAAGTTTGCAACTACAAGTCTTGAATATATGTTTCTTCGTTGGCCCGATTTGGGAATTTTTGTAATTTTAGAGATTGTAAACAAAACAAACCAACATTGGATGTTAAAACACTACTCTATAGAGTGGCTCTATCGTTCTGTAAGCCTGTGATGTTTTATTGTATAGCCCATAACCCCCAAATTTATACAAATGTTTAGATGGCTACAATCTCTGTTATCTTTAGTTTGGTAAACTACTATATTGTTTGAAGACAAACACTTCTTCAAAATAGGCTAACTTCATCTGCCTCCTCCTGTGAACCTGAGACTGCATTTCAGTTTGTGTTATGGTACCCTATCAAATAACATGATAAACATACAGTTATGGGAAAAAGAAAGTACGCCCTCTTTGAATTCTTTTGTTTTAAAGGAACACTATAGGGTCAGGAACACAAACTTGTATCTAGCCATGCTAGCCTTTTCAAGTACTCCTAAATATAGTAAAATCTTACCTTTATTCCAGTCTGCTGGTGCTGGCATTGCTCTTGATCTGCCTTCTTGGCTAACATAACCTGAAGTGATGATCTCAGCCAATCACGATGCTTTCCCATAGGAAAGCATTGTATTGGTTGAGATTGTCAATTCTAATGATCTCAGCTAAGGAGGTGGGCTGGGCCCTGGCCAATCAGCATCTCCTCCTACAGATGCATTGAATCAGTGTCTCCATGCAGAGGGTGAAGACACTGAATGCCCCAGGAAGTACCTCTAGTAGCTATCTGAGGAATGGCCACTGGATGTGTCTCAGGGCTTTTCTCTGAAAAGACAGTGTTAACTGTAAAAAGCCTACATTAAGCTACATTACTACATTAAGCTGTACTTGTTCTGGTGACTATAGTGTCATTTTAAATATCAGGACATAATAACAACCATATGTTACTTAACAGGTGTTAGAATTAGGCAAATACAACCTCAGATGAACAAAAACACACAGCATATTACATTATGTAATGATTTATTTAGCAAAAATAGAGCCACCTTCTGCCTTCATATGACTTAGGAGACTAAGTAGCAGACAGGCACTGCCATTGAATAACTGATTATCAGCTAGTGTGACCACCTCAATAAAAGACAATGTTTTAGCAGTTTGCTGGTCTTGAGTATTCAGGTGTGTGTTAACACAATGTCAAGAAGAAAAGAAATCAACAATAATCTTAGAGAAGCAATTGTTGCAGCCCATCAAAGAGTTACATATTAGACTCTATAGTCCTCAGCATGCTAAATGTTAAAGCTCATGACAGTATAATTAGAGCAATACTAAATAAGTTTGATTGAGAGGAGAAAGACTCTTTTCTCTAAAACGAACATGGTAGCACAGCTTAGGTTTGCAAAGATGCATATGAACAAACAACAAGACTTCTAGAACAATGTCCTTTGGACATACGTGACCAAAGTGGAGAGGTTTGGCCGTAATGCACAGCGCCATGTATAGCAAAAACCAAACACTGCATATCTGCATAAACATCTTGCACCAACTGTCAAGCAAAGTTGTGGGGGGGGGGGGGTCATGATTTGGACTTATTTTTCAGGCACAGGACCTGGGAACATTGCAGTTATTGAGTCAACTCCTCTGTATACCAAAATATTCTAGAGTCAAATGTGAGATGATCTGTCCAATAGCTAAAGCCAAAATTGGGTCATGGAACAGGAAAATAATTCTGTTTAACAGAATGGTTAGAAAAGATCAACAAGAAAATAATCAAGGTGTTGCAAGTGCCCATACAAAGTCCAGAAATCAACCAGATTAAAATGCTGTGGCGGGACATTAAGAGAGCTGTGCATTAACAAATGTCAGCAAACCTCAATGAACTGAAGCAACGTTGTAAAGAAGAGTGGGTGAAATTTCTTATTTTATCCATACATTTTGAGAAATTAAAAGATGTAATATAAGCAGGGCTCAAAATTTACATTTGCTACTAGCTGTTGGCGAGTAAAGATTTAGCCTTGGCAAGCAGAAATTAACCACTGGTAAATTTACCATGGACCCTCCACGGCGTGCAATGACACTTTAAGCACTGATATAAGCTTAACAAGTAATAAAATATGATTTTACAGTAATAATACTCATGAGTGACATATGATAACTTATGCTTGACAATGAGGTCTTAAACGTTAACAAGTGAACAAGTTTGGTTTGCTTGGAAGAGTTGCCAGGATAAAGCCTCTTCTCTCTAAAAAGAACATACCAGCATGACTTAGGTTTGCAAAGTTGCATCTGAACAGACCACAAGACTTCTAGAACAATGTCCTTAGGACAGACGTGATCAAAATGAAGATGTTTGGCCATAATGCACAGCGCCACATTTGGCAAAAACTAAATACAGCATATCAGCACAAACACCTCATACCAACTGTCAAGTCGACGATGAACTGCTCTGTATAGCAAAGTATTCTAGAGTCTGATGTGAGGCCATTTATTCACATCTAACCCTTTCCTGAAATTGGGTCATGCAACAGGACAATGATCCCGAGCACACCAGCAAATTACAACAGAATGGCCGGAGAAAAAAAAAGAATCAAGGTTTTGTAATAGCCATGTCAAAGTGTAGACCTCAACCCAATTAAATTGCTGTGGCGGGACCTTATGAATGCTGTGCATAAACAAACGCGAGAAAACCTCAATGAACTGAAGCACCGTTGCAAAGATGAATGGGCCAGAATACCTCCACAACAATGTGAAAGACTGATAAAGTTATACAGAAAGCGATTACTTCAACTATTGCTGCTAAAGGTGTTTCTACAAGCTATTGAATCAAAAGACATTCTAAGTTTTTCACCCATGATTTCTCCATTTTGACTTCATTTTGTTCATTTAGTTATGAATTTATCTAATTTTATGGGCTGGTAAGGAATAGATAATTGTTATTATGTCCTGATATGTAAAACCATAGAATTAAAAGAGGGTGTACTTTTTCCCATGACTATATGCTTGTTTATGTGTAATTATTAATTTACTTCTTCCCATGACTGTAACATAACTCTAATATATATGTTAAAATATTTGTATCAGACACACGGATCTGAGATTTTGCTAATACAATGAATAGATAGAGTAATATTCATCTGAAGGTGAATTTGTCATCCCCAGACATTTCAAACTGTAAAATGTAATTTAGTTCTGCTATAACATTGGCGTTGCTTGCATTTTACTATGCCTTTTACTAATTATCACTCAAAGCAATCATCCATAGTTGTGATTTTGGATCCATATTTGCTGTTTTTCATAAATCAAGGTCATTGTACTATAAACACAGGGGAGAAAAAAAGTTTCCAAAACTAATCTATTTTTGTTGTTGAAAAGAAGTGATTCTGCATATTAACAACAGGGTCTTCTGTATATCACTATGAACTGTCACAACAAGTTTTAGAGATTAATACACTTTGGGTCAGGTTTAATAAGCTCCAGTGAGAGAAAACTTGAACTTTTCAACAAATTTGCATATTGCTTCATTTTGTTTTTGAGCAGTTAAAAAATAATCTATCAGGAGAATTTATATTTTATATTTCATATCTTGTAAAATTTACGGTAGTGTTATATACTCGGTTGTCACAAATATGAATCAGTTGTATAATCTGCAAGGTTTTAAACCCTGTTTTGGGGCATTAATTCTGTCGGTGTAGAGAGGCTGCCATAAAATATCAATGTTCAATTGATTCTGTAAATAATTGTGTCTGTTCACTAAACAGTGCGTTGTGGTAAAATAAGAACCAACTTTCAAATTTTTAGACGAGATGAAGCGTCCAGTCTCGAAACATAGGCAGGGGGTCAATGGACCTTTGCACTTGCATCACTGGCAACACACAAATGGGCTGCCAGGGAACACTATGTACAGAGGTCTGCTGAAACACTCACTGTATAGCCATTGTGCCCTCAGCACAGCTCAAGCTTGTCTAATGATGTACTCACACTGTGCTGGCTGTAGACAGTTGAGAGAGGACTCAAAATGAGGACGGTCATACTGGACTATTAGGAAGTGTGCCCCAAGAGGTTCTTTAAAAAAAACTATTTAGAGTCATCACAAATACCCAAAGATGTAACAAACAGTGGATGTGTTAAATGTATCGTACAGGTATTGTAAGAAATGCTTACTCTGCAGCATTAATACATTTATTCCAGGAAAAAATACATGTGGGTTTTATCCCAAGTCTCTGTGGAAGACAAGTCAACAACAACAAAAAAAATCAGTCTCTTCAAAGATCTATCATTCATGATGTGCGGAGTTAGACAGTTCTCTTATTTTGGAAGTGCACATGTGGCTTCTAGTCTAGTTTTATTTTATGTTTATTACATTTCTTTCGTTCTTAGGGAGTACCATTTCACCTTAAAGGAGCCCTCCAAGTATTCTTACCATTACAGTGCGTTTTATTTCAATGGTATTAAGAGTGCTCTTTAGAACAGTTCTTATGTTGGGTCTTACCGACTTCACTACCTACCCAGCGGTGGAAGGCTTAGCTATATGGCTGAAAGAGATCTGGCTTAGAGATCAGGTGGTGCAGGGCTTATTTTATGAGAGTTAACGGAAATTAGGAGCTTCTAATTCTCTGGCGGAAGTGCAGGTGTGGAGCAGAGATCCGTGGGACCGAGGTAAGATGTCAAACTGTTCTAAAACAGAGCTCCAGTGTATTGTTTCACCGATGTGCAACACTTTACTACCTTTATGTTCTAAAACAGAAATAGAAATACGCACTGTGAAAAGGAGTATATGGTTAAAGATGATCAACCTCAGAAAGACTACTAGGACCTAAATATTTGCTCCAGTCTGTACCGTGTTGTATACTACCCTGTTGCTACTCTTGCCAATTAATGAAGTGAAACTTTCCTTCAACTTATCACTGCTCCGTTTCTTTTCATTGCTACTTTGTTTATCATTCCATTATACAGGCAGTGTATATCACATTGCAGCAACATCAAGGAGATTATTTTACATTATGTTATTGGTTCTGTATGTACATAATTTTTTGCTTGTATATTTTTATTTAGTTTTTATCTACACCAGGACCGGTGCAAGGATTTTTGCCTCCCTAGGCAAAAGAAAAGTTTTCCATCTCCCCCTCATGTGACATCACAATGCCCCACCCATATGATCTGCCATATGAACTAACGCCAGTGCTGCACACAGTGCGTGTTTACATTAAAAAGCCTGCAGAGACAGGCTATAGATACCAGAACCACTACATTAAGCTGCAGTGGTTCTGGGGACTAAATTGTCCCTTTAATGTGAGGTAAATTAGAGATTAGTGCCACGAATAATATACTAGATTTCCTACTTACAACCAGATGAGGATGATGATGGGCTCTGGCTGCTGTCTGGCTCCACTGGTCTGGTGTAGAACAGGCTCTCTGGCGGCTGTTCGTAACTGTGGTCATAAAAGTCAATGTTCTGGGGGAACGTGGGCCCCTTGCACAGCTCAAGGTCTGGACCCCCAGGGTGTGACGGTGAGTATGCCCATAAGGCCCACTATAAGTCCACCTACATGTTCCACCCATGAGTGGAGTGGAGTGTGTAAGGGATGTGTTACGTGTTACTGTAGAGGATCTAAAGTGTGTGCTTATGGAATGCAGGGGGAACTTTTTTCCTAGTTTGTTGTCTCTTTTCAGCTATGTAACTATCAATACATTGATTCTCTATAGAGGAATTGTAGGCACATGGGACAAATAGTTTGCCCTCTTACCTGGATGTAGGCATCGCACTGGATCTTTTCCATGGATATGCACAGAATTGTCATTATATTCCAGGCTAGCTAATGACACCCCAATGATGCTGCAAGAGGTGAAGTTACACCTCCAACAGGAAATGAGTTGTATAAACAAAAGTAATTTATCTCCTAAATGGCTCAGAATTGGTATTTTAAAGGCATAATATAAGTACCAAAACAACTTTTGCCTAAATATGTGGCTTTGGTGTATAGATCATGACCCTGCAGTCTAACAGCTCAATTCTCTTCTATTTAGGAGTTAAATTGCTAAGCAATTTCTAAGCACTTCCTATAAAGAAAGATCTAATGTTTAAATTCCTTTATGGCACAGTGTGTTTAATTTACAACGTGTTATCGCTTTCTCTTTTATTGGCCTGATGTGTGTGATTAACCCCTTAAGGACACATGACATGTCATGATTCCCTTTTATTCCAGAAGTTTGGTCCTTAAGGGGTTAAAGTTGAATTAACAGAGCAGGCGATAAAAAATTGTAAAGTAAGATCCAAAACCACTTTTTTCATGAAAGCTGGGGCTATGGTTGCATAAACATAAACAAAAGTGACTCAATACTCATTAAAGTAATACAATGTGAACAGTATATAACTTTGCTGCAGAGGGATTTAGATAGATTGGGGAACTGGGTACTCAAATGGCAGATGAAATGTAATGTAGATAAATGCAAAGTTATGCACTTTGGGGTAAAGAATGCACAAGAAACTTATGCTCTAAGCGGTAGTGAATAAGGTATAGCAACACACGAGAAGGATCTGGGAATTGTTATAGACAACTAACTAGGCAACAATGTGCACCATCAATCCGCAGTGGCTAAGGCCAGTAAGGTATTGTCATGTATAAAAAGGGTAATTTATTCTAGGGATCGAAATGTAATTTTGCCTCTTTTTATAAATTAATTATAAGACCACACCTTGAATATGCAGAGCAATTTGGGGCACCTGTTCTAAAGAAGGATATTATGGCACTAGAAACAGTGCACTAATAAAAGGAATGGTGCATTGTAGGTAAAAACAATGCCTCAGAGGGGATATGACCATGGCAAGGTAAATGCAGGGTAATCTTCAGGAAAAATTATAACACAGGAAGTGAGGCTGAACTAATGTCCTATTAGGAATAGGAGAGGAACTAAGAGACTGAGGGGAGGTGGTGGTGAAGAGTACGTATACCTTACTTTTTAATTATTTCCTGTCTAATTAGGGATAGAAACCCCTATATATATTTACTGATTTTTTTATATATAACTTAATTTCAATTAAGTTGTTATGGTGCCAACAATGGTCCTTTAAATGAAAGATTAACATTAAGAATAACACTAAAAAATGTGTTTCTACAACAATTACAAAAAGTCTAAAAATACATATTTTCCCGTTATGAATTGAGTTTTTTTGTTTTCAGAAACTAAAAACGTATTATATTGTGGTGCTTCAGATGTTACCTTTTTGCACTGGTTATGGGATTGTTTGCAAGTTTGCAACCACAAGTCTTCAATATATGCTTCCCTGACAGCCCAATGGGCATTTTTTTGTAATTTTAGAGATTGGAAACAAACGAAACCCACTCTCTATGGAGTGGTTGCAGCATGCTGTAAGCCTATGATGTTTCATTGTATAACCCATACTACACACATTTATACAAATACTTAGATGACCACAATCTCTTTTATCTTTAGATTGGAGATTGGTAAATTACTAGATTGAAAAAAAGAAACCCATTCATTTTCAAAATAGGCTAGCTTCATCCCCCCTGTCCCTGTGGAGACTCCATCTACGCTCTGCATTTCAGTTTACATTATGGTACCGTATCAAATGGCATAATAAACACCACATAATTCTAATATATAAATAGGGTGTCCCAAAAGTAGGTATACAATTCAATCAATGAAATTCATCATAACAGATTATATGTGTACACATACACACCGACACACACAAAATACAGTTACATTTCAGGCATTTAAATATCAGTGTGACCATTGGAAATAATAGTGGGAAAAAAAATCAAGAACAAAGATAATGGATTCTAAAGCAGCACTGGAAGACTAGTGCCTACAGATTTTGGCGCATTAACCGGTACACACGTTGCTTCAAATTTATCTCTAATACGATAAATTACGAGATGAGTTGGCGGAGAAGTGTCAAATGCTTGTTGTCACACTTTGCACACCCACTCGGCACTGGTTTAGCATACATGAATTTCATTGATTCAACTGAATACCTACCGTTCTTTATATATAAAATTCCAATATATATGCTTACATTTATTATTGCCTTCATATGTATAAAATTCCAGGGTTTATAAAGAGTTCTAGTATTCAGTATGTTCTGAAATGTACACCATCAATCAGTGCCAACTTAATTTCTTTAAGATACACATCATGTGTTCGAAAATATAGCGGAACCTTAGACGATGTGGCTATATTGTTGCAGTGATAAATAATCAAGTAAACCTTTAGGAATGACAGCAGCCATAAAATACAGGATTGTGATAAATCAGTGATAAGAAATGATAGTGAGAAAGTGTGCAGAATGCCTTTTTTTCATATTATGATGGAAAATGAGAAATGTTAGCTAAAGAATAAAGCATTTGCAATGCATGTAAAATATGAGATGTCAAGGTGCAGAAATGGGTTTAAAAATCTTCACAGCACCTTGTAAATAACCCAGTGGGACGAAGAGAGAATAGGTGTGCATTTTCCATCAGCTGTGAATAAATGTTTTTTTGAAGCTCCATTCATAGAGATATCACAAGAAGATTAATGGTATTCTTTGTGCTGGATATATATTTGCTTCTGTAGGTACGTATATTTTAGGTCTCCATTATTATCTTCTCTGCAGTCGGTTCCTCCACTCAACTCATCTCTTAGGTTGAGGTTTCGTTTGATTATATCATGAAATGGACAGACCAGTTTGATCAGGAAGGAAAATATTATGACAGTTATGCTGTATATCAGGAAAAGGGAGAGAAAAGAGAGGATTTTGGACAAGATAGTATACAAATACTATCTATATTTTGATGTACCCTATGTACCCTAAGACAGTGGATAAAAGTCAGTATGTGATTGGCTTAACTAAGTGTTTTAGGTAATGCCATTGATCATCCAATTTAACATTCAGAAAGACAAGACACAAGTAGAGGTCATTATTATAAGTACATGCATTACTTTGGTGAAAAGTAGAAACAAAAATGAAATTCACACCATTAGGAATATAGTGTGCTTTGATAAGCAAAATTACAAAATAGAAACTGTCAGCATTCAAGAGATAAGCGTAGCTTGAACAAAAAGTATGAATAATAAAGTAACTAAACTCAGTGAGGGCCAGAGAGTGCCACTTTTGTTCACATCACCGACGCTCAAAACATGAAAATATTATCACATCAAGTATTTTCATTCCTCCACATCTTCATTCATCCTTTTCCTTTTTTCCCTTCACACTCTCCCCCTCTTTTCTCTTTCAATATCTCTTTCTTTCATCTAAACATATCTATCTTTTTATCTTAGCAGTTCACTGCTTTTCAAATTCTCCTCACATCTGTATTCGAGGTCTTGTCCATTTTATGATCATGTCTCTTTTATTCGCCGTCCCTATCTGTAAGAATTTATTAAAATGCCTACAGTCTATACTGCAAGGTCAGAATAATCTTTTATTTACAATTTCTATATGATTTTCTTTCAGCTTCAAGGTATGTTGCTAAGATTGACTTTATTTGTTGAAGAAGACATGTTTTAGGCTGAATAAAGCAAGTGATTTTTTTTTCCATCTGAATTCCTTACAAAAAATGATTGTGGCTGGGGTAATTCATCAAACTATGATAGGGATCCAGTTAGCTCTTGGGTGGTTTAACGGATAGTCTCTCCGTGTTTTGCATGAGGCATTGCTACACTCTGATTCATCAATAGGTTTATTTCATGCCATGTTTTAAACAATATAATCGATATCTGTCCAATCTATTTCTCTATAAACCATTCACTGGCCTCATCTCTGAAACTCATCATGATTTTAGTAGTAAATTATCTGATACGTTTTATGGGAAGTTTATAACAAGATCTTGGAAAAGGGGAAAAAAATGTGGAACTTGTGAAATATAAAATATTAAAGAAAATAAGAATTTATGACAAGGGGCACATTTCAGAAACCTTTCCTTTCTTTTAGCCTATTTTTTGTGCTGCTTTATTTATGTTCAACCTCATTTAGGAACGATCAATTGTAATTTGCCAATCGTGTGACTTTCTGATAAGAGAGTCATTGAGACACTTGCTAATCCTGTAAAGGTTGCTCACCGTTTCAGTATCATGAGGATGATTTAATATGATTGATTTTTTTTAACTTTTTTATGGCAGTTCAGAAATGAAATATTTGATGTTCTTGGCTCTCGTATAAACTGCATCAAATTATGTAGCAGAAGGTTTTATCACTAAAACTAGGGATGCATGCTGTTTAACTAAAGAAGAGCACCAGCAAGAAGCAACAGCTGCCACTCAGAAACCACTAGCAGTTATATTAGACTACATTTTCTCATCAGAAAAGCTGTTTAATTTATATCAGTGTTACCTAACAGAAAAACGTAGAAGCCTGATATGGCCCTTAAAGGGACACTATAGTCACCAGTATAAATGTAATTTATTGAAGCAGTTTAGTGTATAGATCATGCCTCTAAAGTCTCAATACTCAATTATCTGTCATTTAGGAGTTTACCACTTTTGTTTCTATGTACTATGACTGACACAGCCTGCATGAAAAAAATGGTTTTATTTTTATTCAGATGTTAACTTGCTTTAGATGTGTTTATCTACTACCTTTAAATTGAACTTTAATCACACACAAGAGACTCATGCAACGTCTAGCGAGACATAAACAGTACAGAATATAGGAAATGTAAACATTAGATCTCACTTTACAGGAAGTGTTGATAGGGTTGCATAAGCAAAGGGATTCAACTCCTCAATACCACAAAATTGAGTAGTGAGATTGTTGGTGCATGATCTATATATTAATCTAAAGTTACTTTAGAGAATATCATGTCCCTTTATAGTTAAAATATCACTTTTTTTTGTTAGTGCCTATTTCTTTTGATTATTTGTATATGACTAGATTTTTCAAATCAAATTTAATAACGTACAAGTAGATTTCAAACAACTGCATAATCTAAAAAAGTTACAAACAAGGTCACACATTTGGTTACGTTTGTCAAATTATTTAATATTTGTGGATGCATTTTTAAATATATTTTTATAGTTAATATATTTTTTTTAATTAAATAATTTAAACGTTATCCCAAAATATTAAGTCATTTGAAAAGTTTATGCAAAAATATGAAATGGAGGACCATATCTGAATTATAATAAAAAAATAAGCATATATTAAAGGCACATTCCAGACCTCTAACGCACTTTAGCTTGCTGAAAAGCTATTTTATTATTTATTTTAGAAAAAGTGCAAAGTTTAATAGAATTTTATAAATTAACCTGGTTACTTCCTAGTTTGGATAACTTATTTGCATTGAACTCAAGAGCAGCAATTGACCAGAGCACATGCCTTTCAAAGACTTTTTACTGAACTGCATTGGGAAGTTTGTGATTGAACAGTAACATAAGGTCTGGCGGGGTGAGAAGAGGATGGCTTGTAAAGGCTGCAGACAAGAGAAATGTAGTTTTAGCAAACTGATTTTAGATATTACTCCAATAAAAAAAAATTAATAATTAAATGCATGCACGTCTTCATTTGGGGTACATCTACTAAACAGGGATTTTTATTAATTTAGTATTTTGGTATTTAGTGTTCCTTTAATTTTAGCACAGGAAAACTAAGTCCCTGTTCTAGTGAGATTGCTATTAAGTAAACTATATTATGGTTAAAAATTCACAAGGCCAGTCTTCACGGTAGCTCTGCATAATCATTGCTTAGTAACTCTACCTAATTTTGACTCAGAATAGAATGCCTGCAAGCTTCTCACATAAAGCAATACCTTATTCTTTACCAGACCGGTGAGACATTTCCAAAGAAATTAAAGACCTTGCAGACCTTGTTTCCCATATTTACAAGGGTGGAATGAGGTTGAAGAGACAATCACAATAGTCAATGGCCATGATGTGTGGTAGCAGATCTAAAAGAAAGGGTCCAACTCTGGAGGACCTCCAGGAATTTATCAGTAACTGCAGAGTGATGCACAGTAAAAAAAATCAAGGGAATATGGTCTGACTCTTATAAATGGCTACTAAATGTAACTAAAATTAAAATAAATTGGTCCCCCAAATAAGTACTTTGTCATATGTATTGGCCTAAAATGTCTCAAGCTTATTTCCACAGAATTGGAAATCAACTAATATACCAAATTGGTATAATGCAAAAAACCAGCTGATATCCCAAATACAAATAGAGAAATATATATGTATAAATCTCTTAAATTCCCCAAGCAAAATTCTCAATTAGGAAGGTATGGCTAAATAGAATTTCCCCAGATTAATCTAATAGTGATACTAATGACCACCGAAAATTAGTATAATAATAGATCCAATGGCGTTTTCCCTTTTCTGCTTATAAAAATAAACAACCTACATGTAACGGAAGAGAAGAGGAGTAGGGGAGTACATTAGACCTTTCCCCTCTGTTACCTCTTGCTATGGATATTATTATTTCAGTTTTGTTTTTTTGTCTTATATGTGATAGAAATGATATCTGTTGTCTCTAGACTTATATATATATATATATCAATATTATACTAAGTATTAGAATGATAACACATTGTTATGTCAGATTAAATGTTATATGTATGATCCCGAAAAATCTCTCAATAAAAAAGAATTATGTGACGAAGTGCCCTTCACCACTTCTACCTGGAGAGGACTAATGGCTAGCCTCTTGCCTCATGACTATGGCCCCTCTCATCAGGCCATGCTGTAACTTTAACCCCATGGCGATTTGACTGTAGGTTTTGGGATCTGAGCGCTGTTCGGATATATTGAGCGCTCAGATCCAAGCTATCTGGGTTAGGTTGAATGTGGGGGTTCTGTACAGTATGATAGGAGTTATGTATTTTTGTGTATTTTTGCTGTTGTTGTGAATAGGGATATTTTCTGTACCTGGAGATAGTTGGCTTACCACACCCAGTTAAGCCACTTATCTCACACAGCCTAACTCTGTGGAACTGGTTTAGGCAGGAAAAGCCATGCTTGCAGTGATCACAAAGGACTTCGACCTAACTTTTAAACCAATGGAAGGAATTGCCTGATTTTTGAGTATGTTTGTATTTGGAGTATGATTCTGAAAATGTAAGTTTTTTGTGAATGTGATGTATACTTTTAAAGTTATGAATAGTGTGTAAAACTGTATGTTTTCTGCCTGTGAGAATTAAGTTAGTCTACTGTGTTGAGATAATTGTATCACAGGCAGAGGGGAGGATTTCTGCTGGTATGAATGGGAGTGTTTAGCTGTGTTGTAATGTATTGATTGGTTTGTTCTTCAAAACCTTGTGGGCAGTCCTATATGTGTAAGACCTCCATAAAAGAAAGCCCTGTGGTGCCAATTAAACAGAACTGCTTGACCCTTTCTTGAAGCCTTGGCTCATGCTTGGGGGATGGGATAACTACACTCTGGGGATTGTGGTTGGAGATATTCTGGAGAGTTTTACAGAAGCTTCAACTGTCTAAGATTTGTGCTAAGAGTTTTCCTTTTTACTGTTACAGGTAAGATTCATCTGTAGGAAAAGGTTACTGATTGCACAAGGTTTGATTTCCTGTTGGTAATTATAAGGCATTTGATTTGATTAGTTAGCTACTTGCTATTGATTGCTGTTTAAATTAGCTATTGTTTGCAAATAAGCAGAGGCCTACCCAGGTGTTAAACATTCCTAGTGAGTGGTGATTTTAGGAGTATATAAGGGTTGTTGTCATTAGCTTGGCTAATATAGCTTGTTTGCTTCATCTAAGTGTTGATTCTGTGTGGTTGGAGATATTCTGGAGATAACCTGGAGGTAATCTGAGGTATTCAGGAGGATAAATAAAAAGTTAAGATTCGTTTGATTTAAATTATTTACCTCATTGGAATGGCAGACTTAGTTCAGTGTAATAGTTGCTATGCATTTGTTTCACATTCCACTTTTTGGAGGTTTGGTTGTTGTCTAATCTGTAGACAGCTCTCTATCTTACGGCAGGAGATTGTATTTTTGAAGTCTGAGATTTGTAAATTATCTGGTAAACAAACTCAGGCTGGAACTGCTGCAAAGCCACTGCCGCAGAGACATACTAGGAATGGCAGATGGATTACTGTAGGATCTGGTAGACTTAGAGTTGTGGATAAAAGGCATATTGCACAGTCTGTTGCGCTACATAATTCATTTTCTGCACTTTCAGAGTGTAATGGTGTCATAGAGACAGGCACTGAGGGTAGTGGTGGTGTGGAGAGAGGCACTGAGGCTAGTGTTGTTGTGCAGAGAGGCACTGAGGCTAGTGGTGTTGTGCAGAGAGGCACTGAGGCTAGTGGTGTTGTGCAGAGAGGCACTAAGGCTAGTGGTGTTGTGCAGAGAGGCTTGAAGACTATGGTGAGGCCTAATAGAAAGCAGTTGTTGTTGGGGGATTCCATCATAAGAGGTGTGGAGATGGACAATGGTGGTTTTGTGAGGTGTCTTCCCAGAGCTACTGCTCACAGAGACAGGAGACGTATCTGTAATATTGTTAAGCAAGCAAAGCAGGAAGGGGAATTGGATGTACTTGTCCATTTAGGGACAAATGACTTGGCTTGCAATGAGGTTTCAGAGGTTAAGGAAGTTTTTAGTGTTTTTGCCAATGATATATGGCAGGTTGCTTCCACACAGTCATTCTCTGAAGTTCTGCCTGTGCATAACACTCAGAATGACAGGCGGATGCGTATTAGGGACTTTAACTTGTTGCTTGGTGAATGGTGTCGGGAGCAAGGATTTGGCTTTATTTCTCATGGTAGCTCTGTTTGGAATGGAAATAAACTGTACAAAAAAGATGGTTTGCATCTTTCTCAAAAGGGAACAAATGTTCTCAGTGAGCAGTTCAGAGGTTTTGCTAGGATGTATTTAAACTAGGGGCGGGGGGGGGGGGGGCAAAAGGGTGATAAAACATCAATCCAATTGTCCCCCAAAACAAGGACAGAAGGTGCCTGTAGCAAGTGTGTTAAAAAATGATAAGCTTAGAGTCATGTCTACAGATGCTTGCAGTTTAGGGAATAAGACCCATGAACTTGTGGCAATAATGGCAACTGATAGTGTAGATTTAGTCGCTGTTACTGAGACATGGTATAATGAGAAAAATGACTGGGACATAGCAATACCAGGGTACTCTTTATATAGAAAAGACAGGGAAGGCAAGAAAGGGGCAGGGTGGCCCTGTATGTGAAGGATAGCATAAAATCTAGCCTAATAAAGGTTAATGAGGCGAACATAGAGCCCGTTTGGGTTACGTTAGAATTTGGTAATCACACAGTAACTCGTGTAGGTGTGATTTATAGGCCCCCAGGACAAATTGAAGAGTTAGATAATCTACTACTTGAAGAAATAGCTAAAATGACAATGAAGGGGGAAGTTATCATCATGGGTGACTTTAATCTAACTGATGTGAATTGGAAAACAAAAATAGCTACTTGTGCCAGGAGCACACATATGCTAAACTCCCTACTGGGATTGTCTCTAAAACAAGTCGTTGAGGAGCCAACTCGTAAAGAGGCCATACTAGATTTAGTGTTAACAAATGGAGATTTGGTATCAGATATTACTGTAGGTGAAAGTTTAGGATCCAGTGATCATCAGTCAGTGTTGTTTAATATAAGAACAGTGACTGAGTCACACCACACAAAAACAAAAGCTTTAGACTTTAGAAAAAAATACTTTTCTAAAATTAGAATATGTGTAAAGGAGTCATTATCAGACTGGAGCAATTTAAATGGAGTCCAAGAGAAATGGGATTATTTAAAAGTTGCACTATGGAAGGCAACAGAAAATTGCATTAGGCTTGTCAGTAAAAGCAAAAAATTCAAGAAACCACTGTGGTACTCTGCAGATTTGGCCAAAATAGTAAAAAACAAAAAGTTAGCATTTAGTAATTATAAAAAAAAACCCAGAGTGAGGAAGACAGAATGACCTATAAGATTAGGCAGAAAGAGGCAGGGGAAAGACTTGGAGGAAAGACGAGACAGGGGGGATATGATAGAAACATTTAAATACATAAAGGGAATCAACACAGTAAAGGAGGAGACTATATTTAAAAGAAGAAAAACTACCACAACAAGAGGACATAGTCTTAAATTAGAGGGACAAAGGTTTAAAAATAATATCAGGAAGTATTACTTTACTGAGAGGGTAGTGGATGCATGGAATAGCCTTCCAGCTGAAGTGGTAGAGGTAACACAGTAAAGGAGTTTAAGCATGCGTGGGACAGGCTATCCTAACTGTAAGATAAGGCCAGGGACTAATAAAAGTATTTAGAAAACTGGGCAGACTAGATGGGCCGAATGGTTCTTATCTGCCGTCACATTCTATGTTTCTATGTTTCTATTGCTATAATCACATATACCCAAGAGTCAGCTCTTGCAAGAGCTTGTTTTGTTCCTGGTTCCTGCTCTCTGGATTTAGGTGAGATTCACCCACTGGAAGCTGGATCCTGACCTTGGATCTAGGTTGGGTGAGAGACTGCGAGACCCCAGCGCAGCTGCCTCGCTGGAAGTGGGGTCTGCAGTGCGGATGGTGTCAGTTGGAGTGCTTTGAGTCCTCGGCAAGCACTAGGAGCATCGATTGGCGGAGGTACTCGGTCAGAATAAAATAAAAAATAGTTTTGTTCATATTGATTCATCTGAATGTCGTCCATGAGATCAATTTGGACAAAGCGGTTCAGGCGAATGTAGCACGAGGGTTTATCACTTGTAAAAAGCCCCTTATTAAAAAGGAAAAAATAAATAGATAAATAAAAAAGGCCTATGAGGGTTAGAATGACTTTTAGTTCTGCCCCCACCCATCAGGTAGGGACATGTATATTAAACAATAAACAGTCAGCAGCTGCTCACTGTAATTAAAAACTATTAATATCTGGGCAGATATTGTCAGAATTGTACCAACCAAACAGAGAGCTATGTCTGACCTTTCAAAGCATAAAGTACGACATTGCAAGATGTGTAGTGGAAAACATAGAAAAAGTAGGTTGTCCTCTGGGGTCAGCCAATCCATACATCCAGCGTGTTATAATAGTACACCCTAGACTTTCACAAGGCATTGAGAGTGAGACAATTCTTCAATAAATAACATATGTTGTTGTTTTTTGGGGGTTTGGGGGGTGAGGGGAGGGTGTTCCTTTTCTTTTTCCTCACTAGGCAAGCAAATGCTGGAGCAGACCTAGTCGCAGCCCGTCTCGAGTTCCGCTTTCTCCGCCTGACGCGCGTTTTTAGCCGATTGGTATCCTCGGGTTGTCCCCAAGGACATCGAGATGATTGCCCAGGTGAGTGGGGTAGAGGGGCCTGTGGGGCAGGCAAGCTGCATCTGAGGCGTAGCTTCTGCCAGAATGCTTCAAAGATGCTGTCCAGCCTTGAGAGCGCTCCGGCCAGTGCTTTATGATGATCGCCATCACACGTGGCGTCCGCCATTGCTGGTGCGCCAGTCAAGGTGCCCCTGCTGATCTTTGCGCGCTGATTGCGGTGGAGGGTGCATCGCTGGTAATCCGTCACCACAGCTTGCGTGTGCCGGGATAACCCCCACCGGCAGGGGGGGGGAGGGAAGAAGGAAGGAGAGACTGCAGGCATAGAATACAGCACCCAGTCAAGGGGTTGGCCGCCTCCCTCGTAGGTACTGTGAATAGGCCTGTTGTAAGCCTCACGTCTGCTCCCCATATCAGCCGCTGATCTCGAACTGGAACAAGAGTTTTGCCACTGCTGTGATCTCCCCCTGCCACTTGGAGAGTCCAGCAGTCGAAATTCAGGCTTAAGATTGGGGATTTTTGCTTTTTTAGCGCTATTTCCCCAGAGCCCACAAGATGTGCGACTGGTCAGCGCGGCTGTCAGGCTCCGCCCCCTCATTTTGGCAATTTAAGCACTTGTTGTGCAAGGAGGATGGTCTCCTCTTGCAGGGTGAAAAGATTGTGGTTCCTCAGAAAGCTCACAAAACCATTTTGGAGAGTCTGCATGAGTGCCATCAAGGCATACAGAAAATCAAAATGCGGGCTCGGATGATCCTTTTCTGTCCCAGCATGTCCAAGGACATACATCAGATGGTAGAGACCTGCAGGATTTGTGCTAGGGTGCTCTTTCCTTGTGCTAGTGGACTATTTTCCCAAGTATGCTGAAGTATTAAAGATGTCGGATTAATCGTGAACAACAGTTATTGGCAAACTGAAAGTAACCTTTGGTAGACATGGCATTCAAACAGAAGACATCAGTTATCATGTACCCTTTGCCAGTGCTGAGATGAAGGCATTTGCTGCAGCATGGGGGATAATGTTTACTCGTTCTAGTCCTGGCTACCCCCAAACTAATGGACTGGCTGAAAGGACAGCACAAACTATTAAACTCATGCTCCAAAAGACGTGGGAATGGGGGGTGGATCCTCATATTGGGCTTTTAGAGCTACGCAACACTCCAATCACTGGAATGGCCTATTCCCCTGCACAACGTTTAATGGGTCGGACTCTTCGGATCAAATTATCTGTTGTGGCTGCTGCATTAAAGCCCCAAACTCCAAAGAATACACACCAGGGATTGAGAGACATTCAGCGCAGACAGAAAGTTTATTATGATCATGGCGCCAAATTACTACTAGCCTTCCAAAAGGGGGATGCAGTACATATGGAGACATCAGTAGGTTGGCAGCCTGCAAAGATAGTATCTGTTGGTCCTGAGCCACTGTGTTTTTGAACTAAAAATGCTAGTTAAATCGCTGTTTTGTGTCTTCACAAGGAGGCGCTAACAGCTCACGAGGCCATTTGCTAAACCAAATCCTTCCAGAATGCTTCTCAGCCAAATACCTGACCTCAGAAATAAGATGACATCCTTAGAAACAGCAGACAAAACTAAAGCTTTAATGTGGACCAGACAAAAGTTCTATAAGAATGCAAACATAGCTGACTCTCTCCTAGCATGTTGTCCTAAGGCTAAGATAACAGTTAAAATATATGTACTACTATAGGCACCATTCTAGAGAAAATACAGTAGGTCGTGTGTGTGCAGTTTTAGATTGAACTTGATGACCATTCTCCCAATTTTTTATAAAACTCTTGTTTTCAGAGAAGTTTTGAAAACATTGAAACAAATTAGGGCGAGTCCTGCTTGTGTTACAATTCTTCATGATAAAGCATTTCATAGGAAGAAGCTGGGTTAAAATTGCAACATATGTTGATGACATTCTTATGACTTGTAATGAATCACAAATTTCCTCAGTTTGCTTTGTAACACCACTAAGCCAATATTAAGTGTTTTTTGTTGTTTTTTGTTTTTTACAAAATAATTTCAGTAAATCAGAACTCTTATCTGTTAAATTGCTATTGTAATTTATTCAACATGTGAAGATCAAATTCATTTTACAGTTATCCCATACATCACATTATTGGGAGTGACAAATCTAATATTCACTAATGGTAACTACACCCACCTATTATAGAAAATAACTCAGAGTCTACAATGATGGTGTAAACTTTTGAAATTTTTTCCTCAGTATATCACATAGTAATGGCAGGACTAACACAATTTGCACATATACGTCTGATGTACCCTGTACAGAAGATACAGATTTTGCTTTATGCTCTCATTGTCACTAAGGTTTAGACTGCTCTTTACGCCATTTGAGAAATTTACCAGAGCTAAGCATATATTGTCAGTAAAAATAGCTCTGGTTATTCAGAGAACCATTGCAGACGATGGAAAGTTGGGCCCAGTGTTTCCCATAAAACCAATGAATCCATGAATAATGAATGATATGCCAAAATCATTTCACAAAATCCGTGACCTGTGATTGGCTAAAAGTATTCTGCCTTGCCACATTCTCTAAAAAATTTCACATACCACGTTATGCTATACATAAAGGAAAACTGATTTCACATACCACGTGATGCTATACATATAGGCAAACTGATTTCACATACCACGTGATGCTATACATATAGCAAACTGATTTCACATACCACGTGATGCTAAACATATAGGCAAACTGATTTCACATACCACGTTATGCTATACATATAGCAAACTGATTTCACATACCACGTGATGCTATACATATAGCAAACTGATTTCACATACCACGTGATGCTATACATATAGCAAACTGATTTCACATACCACGTTATGCTATACATATAGCAAACTGATTTCACATACCACGTTATGCTATACATATAGGCAAACTGATTTCACATACCACGTTATGCTATACATATAGCAAACTGATTTCACATACCACGTTATGCTATACATATAGGCAAACTGATTATTAGACTTCTTATTAACTGACATTCTAACTGTAGTAATGGAGGCTTTCTGTAGCTCTATTATGGTAGGAATGCTAACAAAAGAAAATGTCAGAAGGAAAGAGAGTTCATAATAATTATTAGTAGAAAGTAAAATAAACTCTAATAAAGTAAAATAGAAACAGTATTAACAACAAGAACTTCTATGTGGTTACCTAGGAGTCATGGACCATAAAAAGTCCTTCACAAAGTGGAGACACCTGTTCCATTTTAATTGATAGTTTAGGCATCTACATCCACTGTAAGACACTGCAGGACGTTCAGTTTGACATACTTTGGAAATATAAAGTATTCAATCCATATATAGTCCACAATCCTGTTGAAATGCAGAGAGTATAGTAGTTAGTAGTTCTTTCTTCTTCTTCTTTAGTCCTCTTATCCTTTCCTGTACCTTGATCTGCTCATTGGCGGCATGTGGAATTTTTATGAGGACAGACCAATGCTTCCTGTGGCATCTAGACTCACAAACCGTCCATTAAGCAGTTTTTTACACAGTAAAGAAAGTATATTCTAAAGCAGACTGTGCATGTTTTGGAGGTCCATAATGGAGTATTATGTCCTCTCTGTATCTACTTTCTGTGTTAGGTCCCTTATATCTCTGTTTAATTCAGTAACCTTGGACTTATAAACATAAAAAAGAGTAAATGATACTAGAAATATATAATTGCAAGTTGTAGAATGCATTATTCAAATATAAGAAATATCCAACTAGAAAATAAATTGCCCATAAATATATTGTTGTTGTTTTTTGAAGAACAAGTGCAGTGTTGGTGTGTCATTGACACAACCGAAACTGATATATAATAGAACAGTTCCAAAGCTCACTACCATCCATTATCAAGTTTTGGTCCCTGGGTAAATTGAGTTGCTGCCTCCCCTGGCTCCCGTGTCTTTTACCTATCATTGCCTTGGGCCATAGTAAAGAGAATAGTATTAAAACTGTATCAATATTAAACACGGTTATAAAATGAGAGGCTAGAATTTTCAGTTATACTTTTAGAACCTTACCTGATTATACATAAAACTCAAAAATGTCAAAAGAAATGTTCAAATCAAAACTGACAAAAAAAAACACCCTCCTGCCTAAGTGCAAATAGTTTGACAATTTAATGACTGCATCTAAATTTGCATAGCTAATATATTAAATATGGGTCAGTTGAGAAATTAGTACTATGTGAAATATAGCACTTTGGCTATTTAGCAGCATTCAGATTGTGAATGTATCGCCCTTGAATCTGTCAAGCAAGAAGACTTCAAAGACAGATTTTTTACTTCAATACCCCTTGAGGCCTTTTTTTTTTTTTTTTTTTTTAAGAAAAACAAATATTTCGGGAAACAGTTCAGGCATTACTAGGAAATTAATTCCCGAGTATTTCCTGAAAACTATTTAGCAACTATTTGGCTCTGCTTTAGGTTGAACCAGGGGAATTCTGATCATTTTTTTGTTTTTTTTTGTTTTGTCTTTTGATTCAGTGCATTTTTTTCATTTTAAACTGTGTTCAGTAAATGCAAATAATTACAGCCAAAAAAAAGTATTGCACCAAAATGAGTTCTGACACAAGTACTCTCCCTTATTAACCGTCACCCTGTTTAACCTCACACCACATGTCTGCTCACTGTGTGGTCTAACCCTTTCCACCTTCTTTTCCTGCTGCTTTCATAGGTTATTTGTTTATATAAATACTGTGTTTTTATCTACTTTGCAATCCATCTTCCCTTCTAGATACACTTTTACTATTTCTTTAGTTATTTCCCAATTCCTTAGATTATTCGCGATTATGAGTAAGCCCCTCATCAACACTTATTCATGCTTGTTTTACCTAACTTGTCTTGTTTCTTTTACTTGTGTGTCTAAATTATCTATTGTACAGTTCTGCAGTATATGTTGGTACTATGTAAATAATAATTATAAAGACAGATGCGTTTTCAGAATCCCAAATTAAATTAATAAATCTAGCTCTAATGAAATTCCAAGTCGGAGAAGAATTCATTTTAAAATTGAATTATGAAATGGTGTTGCCTGGAAAACATAAAATATTAACTAGGCTCAGACTAATTTAGCTAGTACTGTACCAGAACCTGCCATTTTCATAGCTATCCTAAGTAATTACTATTTATAGTTCACAAATGCATTTTATGTAGACTTGGTCTTTAGATTCATAAAGCTGGGATAATAATGAGTTGTTAAAATGCAATAGCTCCTGTCTGATGGCTGCATCCAATGAGAAAGTTATTCTTTAACCAATGCGGCCCTATATCTCTGATCTACAAATCTTTTCATTTTATTCACTTCTCTCCTTTTATCTATTTAGGGTTATTCACTGAATTGAGAATTATTGGGGAATCAAAGTGAATTCAGATTGAATATTAAAATTTAGGTCAAAAGAGCCGAATTAGAAAAATTACACAAGTCAATTTTGTTTTCAGATTGGCTATTTTGGCATTGAATTTCAAATTAACTTAATTCACGGCAATTCTCATTTTATTGAGTAATCATATTTCTTTCTCTCTCCACATCTCTCTACACCTCATGGGTGTGCTTCCCTCTCCAACTTCTCAAAAATCCCCCTACCTCTATTCCTGTCTCCCCTACTACTCATAACTCTAGTAGCGTGGTTGGCAGGACATGCTGAAGCTGTACTGTGCTTCTTTGATTAGCAGCTGCCTATTTTATAGTAAAAACACTAGCATCCTTCCATAAAAATAGATCTTTGGGTGAAACCCATAAAGCCTAACAATACCTATGCCACTAAGAAAGGGTGTTGCTCAGCTGGAGAGCGGAATAACAATTAAACTTGTCAGGCCCAGACACGTACAGATCACATTCCTAACAAACATGGCGGCTGCTTGAGGGCTCAGGATACAACACCTGCTTAACTGCATAAATCAAGTCGATACCTAGCTCTTTATTTACCACATGCTCTACCCAAATATCTGTGACTAACTCTTTGCATACATTTTTAGAGAAACAACAACACACATAGCATATTTTAAGTGACAAAAAAAGCAAGAGACACTAGATGGTGCAGTAGTGTCTACCATAAAAGTACTGTTTCTCCACATTCATCTATGCTTAACTATGCCGTTTTATTATTGTTAGTCTTGTCTATTTTAATAGAAAAATAAAGCAAGGTTCAAACAAGGTTCCATTAGCCACTGGCAAATAAAAATTCAGCCCTGGTCAGTAGAAATTCACCTCTGGTTAATATACAATAGAAGCCTTCAAGGCCACTAGGGCAAGTAACCTTTAGGAGGAAATTTTGAGCCCTGAATAAGATTTATAGCAATATAACAAATATGTCCTATGATTCCTATGCTACACTATATTACCTTCAAGAAGGTCTTAATGTCTACTGTCCACAAACTTAGGCCCCTACCAGACCCATATTCTGGTGTTGACCTTTTCAAGAATTCTCAACCATCACCAGGCAGTTTCGCAATCATGGCATCTTCCTTCACTAGTGTTACCCTACAAAGGTGCTGGTTTATAAAAAATGGAGTCCTATGATCCATATCTATAACCACTGAATGTCTCCAAATCTTCTTGCTACTCCATTAAAGGTACATAGAAACAAATGGGCAGCCTTAAATCTTAACTGCTCAATGTGCTGGCACTCTTCATGCCAACAGCAAGCAAAGGCAGTCACCTCCAGCCCATTTCTAGGCAACCACTAGACCTGGAGATTATATACTATATAATCTATGAACTATATACAGTTATATCATGTTTATGGCTACAATTATTCAAAATATAGTAGCATATTCTGTTATAAAGATGTTTAGGGGATTTGGGTTATTCACAGCTCTGTTTTCTGTCAGTAAATGCCGGGCTACCTTAAGGTTCTCTCCATTGATCATGGTGATCCCCCTTGGTATGGTAACTCTATATAGATACTGGCAATTTCATTTGGGGCTTTGCTTCCTCCATATCAATCGTGTTTATAGTCCCCTGAGTTTGTGCGTGCCTATCCACTTTGCTTTCTAGTATTGGTGAAGATTGCTCTTTTGTTTAAGTGTCAATATGATCAAATCATTTACTCTGGGGAGAGGGAGTAAAATGTGGGAAACAAGGGTAAAAATAAGTCAACAACAAATACCAAAAAATAAACAAAACAACAAAAACAAAAAAACCCTAAGTTTGCTACTATAATTGCCTATGCTTTCACTATTTTCTCACTTTTGAGAGTATATATAGCTGTACTGAGCTCCTGGAATGCATGGCAAGGGGTGCAAAAAGGGGTTTAAATTCCTCTTTTAAAGTAATATGGGGGTCTTAATGACTCCAATAGGCTTTTAAAATTAATTTATTTATTTAATTAATATTTTTTTTTTCTTTTAATTCTTGACGTGGTGGCTGGCTAAGTAACACATAATTAACTTTCGCGCAGCCAAGGTTTTTTTCAGCAATTTGCCTGCTGACTGCTAGCGCTGACAATGGGCAAATAGTTTGAATTTTCAATACTCTAGGTCAAAATTAGCAGCATTTAGTCCAGATTTCAGCCATGGCCTCTTCAGGGCCTGAACAGCAAAATCCAGACATTGTCAAGTTGCATAAACCATGTCCATACTTTGCAGTCTGAATAGCCCTGTATGCAGCCAGATGGTTTTCCCCATTTGATATGGGGCCACTCAGACTTTAGTGAATTACCCAGTATATGTGTTTTTGTTATGCACTGATCCTTAATTTGTATTTGCTTATACTGGTCCGGTGGCTCATGTAACTTTCACAGTCAGTTTCTTTCAGATTTTATTAACATTTTCTTTTCAAAGACATCTAAAGGCCACTTGAGCCTCTTCTCGATACTATAAACATCAAAAAGCAGGCAGAGGGTGCCAAGATAAGTGGCTTATTCTGTCCTCAGAGGCAAGTGAGTCAATAAATTAATAAGTAATGCATCAGTCATTTTTATTATTTTAATCATCTCCCCAGTTCAATTATCTGATCCGTCTGTCAGGGTTCACCTGTTAGGAATACATTTCTCTCAACAGCAAGCAATTTCTATAATTATTATTAGTTCTGTTCTCAAAGAATTATTTTTTTTCTTCTTAGAACCACGATATTCCATTTGACATGCCATTTTCATAAATTCCTAATATTTCTGACTGTGACTAAATATAAGGTATATAAGAAATAGGAATGCTATTTATATATTTAAATACTTGTAAATTATTTAGAATATGAAGTAGAATGAGATGAAGATATGTTTTTTGGGGGGATATGTACTTTTTTTCTGACAGACAAAGTTCCAGTCATTACATCTGTGGAGTTGCTGAGAACCTTACCATGGATGCTATCAGTATATTCACAGCTGGATCACATTTTTGTGCACAGTGATCTCCCTAACCACTGTCAAACATGGGCAAACAAGGGTCCCTTGACCTAAGAGAACCTGGGGATAGTCTTATCTGCAGTCACAACAACCACTACTTCAGTTAATCGAACCCTAAGTCAAAAGGTAAACCGTAAATCAAAAGGTGAATAGGTCTTAGCAGATGTCCATCATAATAATAATTTAGAAAATAAAGAATATAGAAATATATACATATGTATTTGCACACCATATGCATTTAAAATATTTTTATTTGGTAGTCACTAATGAAGTTAAGCCTGCTTAGCATCACATACTCCCACTGCAGAGTGGCTTCACTCAGGGGACAAAGATATTAGACATGTGCAATTAGTTTCATTCCGACTGTACATTCAAACGAAATTTGTGCAATTCAGACATTCAGATGCTTACGAATGTCCGAAGTTCAGAATTGTCGAAGTTCTGAAGTGCTTCGGATTTCTGAAAAGTGTCAAGTGTCATTATGTGAATGATGACAGGAATCTTGACCAATAAGCTAATTCCTGGGAGCCCTATAGACGTGTAAGTAGTTGTGGTGGCAGTCTGGGCACTGGGAGCCTTATAGATGTGTAAGTGGTTGTGGTAGCAGTCCTGGCACTGGGAGCCCTATAGATGTGTAAGTGGCTGTGGTGGCAGTCCGGGCACTGGGAGCCCTATAGATGTGTAAGTGGCTGTGGTGGCAGTCCGGGCACTGGGAGCAATATAGATGTGTAAGTGGTTGTGGTGGCAGTCGAACCGAATGACATTGGTCCGAATTGCCGAAGTAGACAAATGTTTTTACTTACCCAAATTTCTGAACCGAACCGAATGGAATTTTGGCCCATGCACATCCCTAAAAGATATTTTATCTTCGGAAATAAACAAATTATACCTTGGTGTATGCATCTTTACGTATATGTTTCTGTATCATTTATTGAAAACTAGAATAAATAGAATATATATATTAAGAATAAATAGTTATGGACAACATAATTACTACTAAAGAAGGATATGGAATGAAGAAATGGTTAATAAAAGACAAATATAACCTTATGAAGTGTTAATGTTTGTTAATGTCAAGTAACATTTTTTTTATACAATGCATTTTTAACCCATTCCTTCTCAACCATGCATTAAGAATGGACTCACAGGACTATGTACTATAGTAAGAATATAGTGAATTTCAAGTTTAAAACATGGCTTACTTTGAGCTCTCTAAATGACCCTGCAAATGTAGCCAGTTAGGCCTTGCATACCCTCTCCTTTGCTGATTGAAGCTCCCCTCCTCCCATAATGTTCAAGTTTCATTTTTGCTTTTCTTTGCAGATAATAATGGCTTGTTTTATGCCTGGCAACTGTACATAATCCAAGGGATCTTTATGCTCACATACAGAAAATAGTTTAACATTTGGGTGGCATGTTTGGGAAGCTGTTCTCACAACAGCCAACAGATTCCTCAGAACTACCCATAAGCAAAGTATTTGTTTGACCTTTTGTTTTTTTAGGGATAACATATACTCTATAATTCCATTGTCTATGGCTGGTGGAAATTAAAGATGGAAAGAAGCTAAACTCTACCCTTGGAATTTGACTTGTTTGACTCTGCCCATATATTCAATCCCAGACACAATAAGAACTCATGTCCTGTTTAACACTATATACTTATGCATGTGGGAAACAACAACCACATTTGTTACTCAATGACAGCTCTAGAAGACAGAACAATACACATACCTATCCTAAAGGGGTCAGCAACCTATGGCATGTGTGTCATGCATGGCACTAAAGGAGCCTTTGCACAGCACTCAAAGCTGCCAGAGCCAAACAGGATCTAGCCTATCAGGAGCACCACTTGGACTCCAGATATCTACCAGTTCAAACCGAGCTTTGATTGCCGGGGGTAAGAGAAAATACTCAGCACTTAAAGGGAGCGAACCATAGATCAACTACTCCCAGCAATTGTGAATGTGAATCTGCACTGGAGTACAGCAGCTATCGCATCTCCTGCCTTAGTCCTGTATTACGATCCCCACTGGACACTAGGGAAACAACTTACACTCATAGATATACACAGAGCTCAAGAAGAGGTCTCCTCCTCATATGAATATTACAAATAGCCCACAAACATGCACAACAACACCCTACAAGCAGCCTCTCACATGTAATGCCACAAGCAGCCCACACTTATACATACCACCAAACACACAATGTGACATACCATACCCACATACAATACAAGCAGCCCCCATATATAGCCCACATTCATAGGTATCATACACAATACCATACACTACTCATGAACATATACAATATAACAGACCATCTACGCACAAATACTACCCTACAGACAGAGGCGTTACTAGAAATCACTGGACCCTGGAGCGAAAATTGCCCTGCCCAAACCCCCCAACGTGTCTCGTACCCCGCCAGCCCCCCATGCATCTCATACCCCCTAACCCCTCAATGCATCTCATAACCCCCAGGTCCCCCATGCGTCTCATTCCCCCAGCCCCTCCATGCGTCTCATACCCCCACCCTCTCCATGCGTCTCATACCCCATCCACTCAATGCATCTCATCCCCCAGCCCCTCCAAGTGTGTCATTGCCTCCATTCCAGCACCCTCGTGTGTGTCATTCACTCCGCCCCAGTCCCCCCGTGTGTGCCATTCTCTCTGTCCCAGCCCGTCCATGTGTGTCATTCTTTCCCCACTACTGTAAAGTAAGTTGTGTCTGTTTCTGTGTGTGCAAGGGATGCATTGTATGTGTGTTTGTAGGGATGTAGTGTGTGTGTGTGTGTGTAGGGATGCAGTGTGTGTAGGGATACAGTGTGTGTAGGGATAAATATTGTGTGTGTGTGTAGGGATGCAGTGTGTGTGTGTTTTGTTTGTAGGGATGCATTGTGTGTGCAGGGATGTATCTTCCGCGAGACAAACAAGGCATCTGCCTTGGGCGGCACTTTGCAGGGAGCGGCAAAAAAGCCACCCCCAAAGACCCAGGGAGATCCCTTGTTTGCCTCGTGTCCTGGCAAAACAATAGATTGTTATAGATTGTTTGCCTCCCTTGTTTGCCTTGTGTCCTGGGGGGCTCAAGAGCTGGCCGGCTGGTCACTTTTGAGCCCACCCGAGGTGGGCGGCGGGTAGCGGGCAGCGAGGGAGCATGCTCACCTGAGCTCTTCCTGCTCAGTTCCCTCATGCGCTGCTTAATGAAGCCGGGAGCTGGAATATGACGTCACTCAGGCTCCCGGCATCACTAAGCGGTGCACAAGGGAGCTGAGCAGGGAGATTAAAGCCTGTCCGCCCCCTGCCTGCCCACCCAGCAGCCCCACTGGACCGCAGGTAAGCAATCCACTCCAGTTCTCCCAGGAAGGCTGGGTGGATTTAAAATAAAATAAGAAGAACGAGGGGAGGGGAGGGAGGGGGAGTAAGAAGAAGACAAGTGGAGGGAGGGAGTAAGAAGAAGAGGGGAGGGGGGAGTAAGAAGAAAGAGGGGAGGGGGAGTAAGAAGAAGACAAGTGGAGGGGGGGAGTAAGAAGAAGAGGGGTGGGGGGATTAAGAAGAAGAGGGGTGGGGGGTATTAAGAAGAAGAGGGGTGGGGGGAGTAAGAAGAAGAGGGGAGGGGGGAGTAAGAAGAAAGGGGGGAGTAAGAAGAAAGGGGGAGGGGGAGTAAGAAGAAGACAAGTGGATGGGGGAGTAAGAAGAAGAGGGGTGGGGGGGAGTAAGAAGAAAGAGGGGAGGGGGAGTAAGAAGAAGACAAGTGGAGGGGGGAGTAAGAAGAAGAGGGGTGGGGGGAGTGAGAAGAAGAGGGGAGGGGAAATAAGAAGAAAGGGGGAGGGGGGAGTAAGAAGAAAGGGGGAGTAAGAAGAAAGGGGGGTAAGAAGAAGAGGGGAGGGGGGAGTAAGAAGAACACGGGGGAGTAAGAAGAACACAGGGAGGGGGTGATGAGAGGGGGAGGTGAGAAGAACACAGGGAGGGGGAGTGAGAAGAACACAGAGGGGGGTGAGAAGAGGGGGATGTGAGAAGAACACAGGGAGGGGGAGTGAGAAGAACACGGGGGGAGGTGAGAAGACACGGGGGGCAGGTGAGAAGAACACAGGAGAGGGGGTGAGGAGAAGTGGAGATGAGGAGAAGAGGAGGTGAGGAAAACACAGGGAGGGTGGGTGGGTGTGAGAAGAGACCCCCAGGGGAGGGTGGGGGGAGATGCATCCCTTACACACACATACACACACACTGCTTCTCTTACATACACACAGAAACAATGCATTTCTTACACACACTCAATGCACACACTTACAGACACACACCTTGCATCCCTTATGCATACAAACACAGATTCAAACAATGGATCCCTTACAGACAACCACAAACACACACTGCTTCCACTACACACAAACACACTGCATCACCTACACAAACTGGTATGCCTATACACTACATTCCATAAGCACACACATTAGATCCTCTACAATAACACATAACACATGCCCTACACACTACACTCCCTGTGAGCGAATTTAATGGGTGGAACATATAGATGGACTTATGGGTGGGCCTTATGGGCATACTCACCGTCAGGCCCTGGGGCCCAGACCTTGAGCTGTGTAAGGGGCCTCAAAAAAATGGAGCTGCTTCCTGTTCTCCCAGAACATTGAATTTTGTGACCGCAGTTACAAACAGCCTCCAGAGATCCAGTTCTACACCAGACCAGTGGAGCCAGACTGCAGCTAGAGCCCATCACCATCTTCATCTGGTTGTAAGTAGGCAATCCAGTATATTATTAGTGACACTAATCTCTAATTAACCTCACATTAAAGGGACACTATAGTCCCCAAAACCACTAACATAAAAGAACTAATCATACCAGACTCAATATGTTATTTTCTAACACATTTATCATTAGTCCTTACCTTACCACAACAATAGATGTTTTATGACAACTAAACCTGAGTGAGTGGGTGTTGCCTTACTACCCCAATAGACCTGCCTCCACTGATCATTATTTCCCTGCTTTGTTTGTAAAGGAAACTTATTCTTGAGCAGATAGGCACCAAGTTTAGTTTTTTTTCACCTTTATCTACCCAAGATTAAAACAAAAAAAATGGTGTACTATTTTCTAAACCACAATAACATAGTAGTGAAATGGATTACTGGAAATATGTTAACAACCTATTTTGCTTGGATCTTGACAGCCTCTTCACCTTTTCTTTCAATTAATCAGACTGAAATGTTTCTCAAAACGATTGGTGCATCTTCCCAATGTAAATAAAGTCAATGTAAACAGGGGACCTTTTTGTACCATAACTTGTAAAATGTGAAAATTTGTTATGGTGTACTTAGTTTGGAACTAAGTCACTGCTATCAGTAAGTTAATTGGTGATGGAGACCTCATAATAAATGATTACTAACACTGCTGTCAGGTGGTTCGGCATACTGTATTAATATAAATGAGTGTTTACACTTCTAAATGCCTATAATTACAGATTTACTGTTCTTCTCTCATAGGTGAATATTATGATGAATCTGGTAGATGCAGGATCTGTGACGCCCCCTGCCTTAGATGTATTGGCCCTGGAAATGGCAAATGTATAGGTTGTGCAGTTACGAGGTAAGTGTTACTCATTGAAACAGCATCTACATAAACAGAAATGTAACATGCTCAGTTTACTATTTACTATTTTAAAATAAAATTGCCAACAATTCCCGATTTTTTTTTTTTTTTTAATTCTTTATTTTTGTGGTGCAGAAAGATATGACAGCGCTTATGTGGTACCCCAACGGCATTCCACATGAGTATCAACGACAGTAATAACAGAGGGGTACATGGAATACTTGCACCTTTTTATATAATAATGCAGGATCAGTTCTATTGCGACTAGTTTATGCCAATTCCCGATTTATTGAATAACCTCGTCTATATAAATGTTAGGGTGCAGCTGCATGTTGCTGAAATGAGATCATACCAAGCATTTTTTGGAGATATTATTCTAAAGTTTGTCTTAAAAATTTAAATACATACTATATTTGAGAAAGAATATCCACAGTTGTCAGCGTGGTCAAAATCAACATAATCAGATGAGTATTTCAGTAATTTCCCGGGCCCTGCACTTACTCATGAACGGAATGTCTAAACATGGGGCACATCAATGCTAGTGCCAACTAGTCTCAATTGTAATTGGTTTAAAATGAAAATGTTGTCCAACAATTGTTACCAGTTACTCACTATAGAGAATTGCTGTGCAACTGAATCCAGGAAGCATATCTTGGCACAAGGACACTGATAAGCTAATGGCACAGCTTCTTGTGAGCTGATGAGTTCAGAAAAACTCAGCAGTACCTCATGCTTGTTCAGAATTGGTAGTAATATATTAACAGGTTATCCTAATTGTATCACATTAAGCTGAGTGCACAGGGGATGTTATGAAACTCCTCTACCCGTGCTTCTACGCAGGGGTCAAGTCCTGGGGGAAAAAAAGTGTGGGAACTCCCTCCACCCCCCCCCCCCCCAAAAAAAACACTCGTATGCATATATAAACGCGTGCACACACATACACTCACAGACACACACATGCACTCAGACACTCACAGACGCACACACATACTCAGACACTCACACAGTGGTGTATTTTAATTTTGAGCTGCCCTAGGCATGACTATACCTGAGCACCCCCTAATCTAAATTTACCACCCCTTCCTGTCAAGGGTGCACCGCTTCCTGATTAAGAACCCACCCCTTCCTCTTTAGACTCCACCTTTTCCTGCTCCTTTTAAAGAAATACTATAGTGCCAGGAAAACAAAGCTGTTTTCCTGGCACTATAATTCCCTATAGTGACCCCCTCCCTCATGTCCTCCCCTCCCCCACTCGACACTGATGGGGGTTAAAATCCTATGGGTATTTAGCAGATGCTGGATGTCCTCATGCACAGGGTGAGGACGTCCAGCATCAGTTAGGCGACTTTTGGTCACCTAACCACCCGAAAGTCCCTCTAGTGGCTGTCTGGTAGACAGCCACTAGAGGTGGAGTTACCTCTCAAGGTAATTATTGCAGTTTCTGAGAAACAGCAATAATTACACTTGCAGGTTTAAGGGGACTGGGACACTGCACCCAGACTACTTCAATGAGCTGAAGTTGTCTGGGTGCCTATAGTGTCCCTTTAAGCACACTCTCTGACAGACACCCACACTGGCAGATACACACTGACAGTAACACACACACTCAGTGACAAACACACAGACGTCACTGATTTGACACACACACATTCACTGACAAACACTCTTTCATTGACAGAGAGACACACACAAACACACTGACAGACACACACTAATAGTCACACACACACTAAATGACAAACAGACAGACACTTACAAACATACACTTACAGAAACACATACACACAAACATGCACTAACAGAAGCACTTACACACACACACGTGCATACACTAACAGAAGCACATACACTCATACGCACACACACGTGCATACACTAACAGAAGCACATACACTCATACGCACACACGTGCATACACTAACAGAAGCACATACACGCAAACATACACATGCATACACTAACAGAAGCACATACACTTCTGCACACACACACTGACACAAACACACACTAACAGACATACACACACACACACATACTAACAGACATACACACACACACAGACATACACACACACACATACATACACATACACTAACAGACATACACACATACACTAACAGACATAAACTAACAGACATACACATACATAGACTAACAGACCTACACACACATACATAGACTAACAGACATACACACACACACACATACTAACAGACATACACACACACACTAACAGACATACACACACACACTAACAGACATACACACACACACACACACACTAACAGACATACACACACACACATACATACTAACAGACATACACACACACACACATACACTAACAAACATACACACATACACTACAGACATACACATATACAAATTATTATTATTATTAAAATAAACATTGCCCACCCACCCAGCCTCCCTACCTTTTAGGAAAGCTGGCATGGATGGGTCCCTGGGGTCCAGTGGGGCTGCAGTGAGGTGGGCGGCTCTCTCTCCCTGTCACACGCGGCGAGGGAGCTGTGTCTTCTCTGCTCCCACTCGCCACGTGGGTTGTTTGCTGATGCAGGGAGCCGGAATATGACGTCATATTCCGGCTCCCTGCATCAGAAAACGGCGCGGCAAGAGAGAGCAGAGAGGACACAGCTCCCTCGCCGCGTGTGACAGGGAGAGAGAGCCACCCGCCATAGCAGAGGGAACACAGGGCATTTTTTGCCGCCCCCTGAGTGCCTGCAGGGGGAATGGCGTTCCTCCTGTGAAATAAGTGCAGGAACGCCGTTCCCACGCGTTCCTGCAGGACTCGAGCCCTGACTTCTACGTAATATAATCACTATGCCTTGTGATTACTAAGTTCCAGAAATATAAAAACAAAACTAAGAAGATATATATATATATATATTATCATTCTGTCTTTTCTTAGAAGGTATTAAAAAAAGATATTACAACACACTACAATTATCTTTTAATACAAGATACTACAATTATCTGCACAGTGCGATGTCATGCTGTGCAGTATGGAGAAGTGATAATTTGTATGTGATTAGACTGTGAGCTGTGAGACTAACTGCTGCTTAAAGGTGTTTTATAGCATTTGGAATACAAATATGTATTCCTTTATGTTATAGTGCTCTCATCAACGTTTAGGTGTCTGGGCCAACGCTGCCAGATTTTAAAAGGGTAGTTAACCTTTTTCCCTCACAGCACCGGTCTCCCCACTCAAGCTCTGCATCTTTAGCTGAGATCATCAAGATTTGTGATTTCAGCCAATCCAATGCTTTTCTATAGGAAAGCATTGGGAGGCTAGTGCACATGCAAGGCAAAATGCCACAATGTGCCAATCAGATGATCTTCTGTGACCGTCTGACCATCTGTTTTATATAAGTGCCTCTAGAAGCAGTCATTCTGACCACCACTAGATGCAGGTTAACATGCAATGTTTTGCTATGAAACTGCAATGTTTTCAAATGCAGTATTTAAAGTGGGAGGGACACATGGCCTATTGTGTTTCTTTAAAGTTAATAGGAGTCATACTTTATTTAACATACCTCCTCCCACCAGGGCCGACGTGTCCTATATGCAGATTAGGTGGCCGCCTAGAGCGCTTTTTGAAAAGGGAGGGGGGGGGGCAGCAGCAGCTGTACTGCTGGTTTGTGCTGCCCCCTTATATGTGGGACACATTCTGTATTGCATGCCGCAGGCGCTAGGGAGCACTTACATAGGGGTAAACTAGCACCCGGTGCCATCCACCTCAGCACGCAAAGAGCACTGAAAGCTGCCCCCCCCAATTCCTCATATCCCGGCAGCCGATGGGTGCATCGTACAATCGCCTCTGCCCCTTCCCCTGTACTCTGGGTGAAGAAGGTAGGAGGGTCGTGGGGGTGGAGCAAAGAGCATGAAGGCAGCCAGGCCTGAACTGGGACCTATGGAGAGCTATCATAAAATAAAGGCAAGAAGGGGACTTCATGGTGTGTGTCAGCCTGTTTTAGTCAGTATTTTTGTGTGTGCTTGGGTCAGTGCGTGTGTGTCTGGATCAGTGTGTGTGTGTGTCTGTTTGGGTCCGTGTGTTTGTCTGCTTGGGTCTTTGTGTCCTCAGGTCTGTGTGTGTGTGTGTGTGTGTGTGTGTGTGTGTGTGTGTGGATCAGTGTGTGTCTGGATCAGTGTGTGTCTGTCTGGATAAGTGTGCGTGTGTGTGTGTCTGTCTGTCTGATTCAGTGTGTGTTTGTCTGTCTGGATCTGTGTGTGTGTCTGTCTGCTTGGGTCAGTGAGTGTGTGTGTCTGTGCGTGTGTTGGTTGAGTCTGTGTGTGCCTGGATCACTGTGTGTGTGTGTCTGGGTCAGTGTATGCTTCAGTCTCTGTGTGTGCGTGTCTGCTTGGGTCTGTGTGTGTGTGTGTGTCAGTCTGCATCAGTCAGTTTGTGTGTATGCTTGGGCCAGTGTCTATGTGTGTATGTCAGTCTACATAAGTCAGTGTGTGTGTGTGTGTCACTCTGCATGAGTCAGTGAATGTATGTGTACATTGGTCACTGATTGTGATTGTGTGGACCATTGAGTGTGAGTGAGTGAGTGAATGAGTGTGAGTCTCTGTGTATATGTAAACATGGCATTGTAGCAGAGGTGTCTCTAGTGTCAGTGTGACAGCTACTAGAGTCTTGTTTAAACCTTCAAGGTAAGGCAATGTTTTATCTTCTGGGGTTAAACCTACAGGACCACTGAGGAGCGAATGGGGCGACAACATTTTCTTCATCAAGTTAATTTCCTCTTACTTACTTCAGTTTCAGGAGTACCAAGCAGAAGGCAGAAAGAAAGTTGTGTTGCTTTATTTTCTAAAAATAAATCTGAGAAACAGGTGCTTAAAACCTATATATTATTATAATGAACCCCAATGGTGTAATGTTCAATCAGCAGCTACAACACTAATGTGGGTTTCTCCTATCACATCACACTAACAGATATGCGTTTATGTGTAATAAATGTGTGGTGACCACTCTGAAACCAAAGTGGAGCACTGTTAAAATTAATATAATAAATAATAATAATAATAATAAATAGAAGGAGCGCCAAAATTATTTTAAAAAGAAATGAAAAATTATAGTAGAGTAATATTGCTTTAAGGTGTCCCATTGTAAAATATACTGTAAACCATTTAACTCACATTTAAAAGAGCCCTTAAATTATTGGCTCTATCTATCCCTAAAGGATGTACATCCATTTCTTCTTTAGATGTTCTGTAGTGCTTCAAAATAAAATAGGAAGAAAAAAAATAAACCAATTGTGCAGAATATTGAGCCCAGTTAAATAACCATATGCAGTAAGAAAAACTTGCTCACCTTGTAAGGACCCCATAATAACTTGGCTCCTGGTATAATTAGCTCAGATGTCCAATATGGGTGACACCAACTACTGTGTAATATCACAGGAACAGGAAGTGGCAGCAAAAGAAGATTCTGCTGAAAAATGTATTAAAATCCTAACAATATCAAGTTAAATCAATAAACTAATAACGTGCATACATCCTCTTCTCCTGACATCTGCTAACTCTCATCTGCAGATGAAAAGAAATCTTCCCCTCGCAGGCATTGTGCGAATTGTAGAAGATAATTACATCTGTCATTATTGCCCTGACGACAGAAGTAATTCTTGCACAGAATTGACATTTGACATCCAGCAAAAGAGATCTGGGCTGCCGCTCACATGTGCTGGGGGTGTAAGTAGTCCTCGACACAAAACTGCAGACTTCTCTGTTTGCGCAGTCTCAAGCTGAAACGCTGTCCATAAAGACTCCTGCCACCATGGCCAATTTAAATCACTGTTGTATTCATGGTGGTTGCAGTAACCATTTATTAAAAAATAATTTAGAACCCCTCAATGACCTTATTTCCCATAATGCACTGCTCACCATTACACGTCACACACACACACACTTTCTTTGTATGGCATATGTTTAATCATCCCAAAGATACAACTAAAAGGGAACTTGTACACAGTTTTTACCACAATATAAACCTAATGAGAGACAAAACAGCCAAATCCATTGTTCCCATCACTTTCTTCCAGTTCCTGTTGCCTCATTAGTCCGATTGTCCCTGATTGTATTGCTCTCTGGCCCTTTTTATTCTCCCATCTGGCCTTTCCACTTGTAATGTCAAAGCTCATTGCATTGACATAGTGATTGAGGTGTCTTTGGCTGCTGGTTTCCTTCACAATAAAGTCTGTAATGACTAAATGATGCAGCCCCCTCAAAGTCATTGAAAAACGTTCTTTGTCCTTTTCTTCGTATGCATAAGTCCATTGCTTTTCACCACAATATCTTCTCTTAATTAAAATGTAACCTTTAATATATTAATTTAAATATTACTGTTCGTAAAATCGAAAGATAAACTAGAAAAAAATTGATTAGTAGTAAGACTGTCAAACGTATAAAACAAAAAAAAATATAAAGAAAAGAAAAAACTATATCAAATTATCCAAGAACATATAAGATGATAAGTGTTTGTAAAAGAAAAATATAAGTCAGATTAATTGATAATCAATGAGTATATTGCTGGAATAGCAGGCTGAGCCCAGATATAAAAAGCTGTAGTGTTTCTTAAGAGATGCCAGCAAAGCCAAAACTGGCGATCCCAGGAGACACAAAATATTGAATAGAGTAAATATAACAATATAGTCAATCTGTATGATACAAGGGAACTGTTAGTATCGCAAAGCTAAAGTTATAGACTTCATGTATGTACATAGTGGGGAATCGCGATGCAGCCTAGAACAAAATGGCCCGAATCCCAAGTGGCACTGAGGTAAGACCTCCCCCACACTAACTTACACAGAACATAATCCCACCCACACACTCTTTCCCAACCAATCCCATGCATCTATCCCCACACTCCTACATATGCCCTTGTCCGCTTAGCTGCGCTATCTCCCCTGGGCCTAAAGAAGGAACTCAGCCTGGGCCGTCACCAATACCAGCTAAAAAAATGAAATCACTGAGTAGGTGACTAATATTCTAATATAGTGCTTTTAACTGTCATACTGTAAACTTCTAAGCTGTGCCTTCAAGGGCACCTATTATGTGTGTTAGAAAGCTATCTGCTAATCTAAGGTAAGCACCATTAGGAGAGGATAAGTCAAGAACGTGCCCTGCAAATACAACTCCAAAAGAACTTCATGTCCGAGGTTTAATTCTAAACAAAAAATCTTAAAGTAATAATTATCAGATGATAATGCAGAGGAGAATCCCGGCAAACGCACGTCGGGGCTCTGCTCTGCACTATCCTCTGATAATTATTTAAGATTTTTTGTTTAGAATTAGACCTCGGACATGATGATCATTTGGAGTTTTTCCTTTGAATCCTTAATTTAGTAAATAGCCCTGAGAATGTTTGAAATACATGTTAAGGCATCAGATCCTCAGAAACCAGTGGCACTCTTTTTAATGACTAGGAGTGAATTAATCAAATGCAAAAGAGATCTGGAAAGGTGAAATTTGTACGTGATAAAAATGTTTGATCAGTACATTTAAGGGTAAAAAGGTTGATCCCAATTCAGTAACTAGTTATAAAAGTCTTACATTCAGCCATGTGGGTGGAAACATACTTTAATACATACTTTTTTGAGTTTCTAAATAATTATTGATATCTGATTTCCAAATAACCATGGAAACAGTGAAAAAAAATAAGCATTCTTTACCTATCGATCTTCTTTACTGTAAATAACATGTGGCGTTTTAAGGAATACTTTAACCCCTTAGCGACATTAGCACTTGTCATTACATCTCACAAAGCACTGGCTTTATCGATGCTAGGGCATACTGACATGTCCTAATATTTTGGTGTGAGCAGTGTTAAATCCCTGCTCACACCAGAGAGTCCCATGTATAAATCGGTACCTGGGTTATATTTAATGGCCTCAGTGTGACAAGTGAGCTGTAAACAGCACTCAATATAAGCGCTGATACAGTTCTTTAAATAGAGATTGAAATACCCATGGCTTGAACATGGTGTGAGCAGGTTTTAATCCCCCGCTTAAAAGTCTTGTGTGAGCAGTGTTTAATCCCAGTTCACATAGAGCGACCCGGTATCAGCCGATAAATGTAAACTTAGGGTTAGGTATAGGGTTTGTATGGAAGTAGAGGGTTTGGTATAGGGTTAGCATTAACTACCAAAAATGTATTTAGATCCTAGTCATATAAGGCATTTATCAACAAGGCATTTACCAACCAGGGCATGAATCGATTTTTGAGTTCTGTTTCATTATGTGTACTGCATGTATAAAAATTATTATAAGCAAAAATGTGAATAAATGTGCTATATTTTCCCAATTTTATAACAGTTTGTTAACACTCACAAATATATATATACCCCAAAATGTATATATATATATATATATATATATATATATATATATATATATATATATATATATATATAAAGGGGGGTTATCAAATACACTTAGAGGATGTTAAAGGGAAAAAACACAACACAACACTTACAAGATAATGGATAAAATAAGCCTGTCTCCCCTCAGGGGTGTATCAAGATGGCTGGTATCTTCCAAAACTGCTCCTCAAAAAATAAAAAGAGGAACAAAATAGCGCAATAAGAATATATACAAATTACAAATTTAATTCAAGGTTGCACGTACACACACAGAGAAACAGCAGGCTTATCTCCACTTACAAAGTGGATCAATGAGCAGTCCTCCGATCCTTGGAGATAGAGTGCTGATCACTGGACGGCCATACATCCTCTAAGTGTATTTGATAAACTCCTTTTTTATATATATATATATATATATATATATATATATATATATATATATATATATATATATATCCATTTTGGGGTATATATATTTTTGTGTTGGTTTACTTCTGGATTGTGTGTGAGTCCTTTAGGGGTCTGGAGTGACCCTTTAAAGAGAAATCTTTAAATTACAGTGGAACAAATTCTAGGTTTTGCTTTGGTTAAGAACTTGAAGAACCTGTATCCCAGGTGTTTATATTATTTTAAACTCTTACACCAGTCTTCCTATCCTGGTCACGTGGAGATGGTTGAGCCAATCGCCGCTTCTTAGGGTAATTTGCCCTTATTCGTGGCTTCCAGAAATAACATTTTCCCTTTGCCTGCGACTACCGGAAGTGACATTGTGGCATTCACAACATGTCACTTACATAGAAACATAGAAACATAGAATGTGACGGCAGATAAGAACCATTCGGTCCATCTAGTCTGCCCAATTTTCTAAATACTTTTATTAGTCCCTGCCTTATCTTATAGTTAGGATAGCCTTATGCCTAGGATGCAGCCTTTTCCCCCACACATGAGACGAAACTCTATGTTGAGGGTAAAACAGGAACTCAAGGTTTAATGGGGCACACTGGCCTTTTATACAAGTTTCCCAACAAGGGTGCCACCCAGGTGACCTTGTTGGGCACAGGGACACAAGATCAACAAGCCAATAAAAACAGAGTTTTACATTCAGACATTCCCATACAGTGTACACAATCCCTCCGCTCTGCTTGGGAGATAATTGAGTTAATTGCTGTATCAACTCAATTATCTCCAAACGAAAAATAAAAGTTTTTACACATTTTTTAAAACACCCAAAAAACAAACATTTCCTGATAGCCCCAATCTGGGGGAACAACATACTTAAAAATCACCCAGATCAGTTCAGAGGTTCAAAAGTTAGCTGGAGGTCACATTTCTGCTGAGCCGCCCACGAGGCTCCTGCCCATGAATTCAGCACTTCCTTTCAAATGAAGTCCATCTCAGTATGTGTCCATTTCTATAGGGACACCCACCATTGTCACTCTGCAACAAAAGTGAGTACACCCCTAAGTGGAAATGTCCAAATTGGGCCCAAAGTGTCAATATTTTGTGTGGCCACCATTATTTTCCAGCACTGCCTTAACCCTCATGGGCATTGAGTTCACCAGAGCTTCACAGGTTGCCACTGGAGTCCTCTTCCACTTCTCCATGACAACATCACGGAGCTGGGGGATGTTAGAGACCTTGCGCTCCCCCACCTTCCGTTTGAGGATGCCCCACAGATGCTCAATAGGGTTCAGGTCTGGAGACATGCTTGGCCAGTCCATCACCTTTACCTTCGGCTTCTTTAGCAAGACAGTGGTCGTCCTGGAGGTGTGTTTGGGGTCGTTATCAAATGGAGGGGATCTTGCTTTGCTTCAGCATGTCACAGTACATGTTGGCATTCATGGTTCCCTCAATGAACTGTAGCTCCCCAGTGCCGGCAACACTCATGCAGGCCAAGACCATGACATTCCCACCACCATGCTCGACTGTAGGACAGACACACTTGTCTTTGTACTCCTCACCTGGTTGCTACCACACACGCTTGACATCATCTGAACCAAATAAGTTTATCTTGGTCTCATCGGACCACAGGACATGGTTCCAGTAATCCTTGTCCTTAGTCTGCTTGTCTTCAGCAAACTGTTTGTGGGCTTTCTTGTGCATCAATCTTAAGAAGAGGCTTCCTTCTGGGACAACAGCCATGCAGACCAATTTGATGCAGTGTACGGCGTATGATCTGAGCACTGACAGGCTGACCCCCGACCCCTTCAACCTCTGCAGCAATGCTGGCAGCACTCTTATGTCTATTTCCCAAAGACAACATCTGGATATGACGCTGAGCATGGGCACTCAATTTCTTTGGTCGACCATGACGAGGCCTGTTCTGAGTGGAACCTGTCCCGTGAAACCGCTGTATGGTTTTGCCCACCATGCTGCAGCTCAGTTTCAGGGTCTTGGCAATCTTCTTATAGCCTAGGCCATCTTTATGTAGAGCAACAATTCTTTTTTTTTTTAGATCCTCAGAGAGTACTTTGCCATGAGGTGCCATGTTGAACTTCCAGTGACCAGTATGAGAGAGTCTGAGAGCGATAACACCAAATTTAACATACCTGCTCCCCATTCAGACCTGAGACCTTGTAACACTAATGAGTCACATGAAACCGGGTTAGGGAAAATGGCTAATTGGGCCCAATTTGGACATTTCCACTTAGGGGTGTACTCACTTTTGTTGCCAACGGTTTAGACATTAATGGCTGTGTGTTGAGTTATTTTGAGGGGGCAGCAAATTTACACTGTTATACAGGCTTTACACTTACTACTTTACATTGTAGCAGAGTTTCATTTCTTCAGTGTTGTCACATGAAAAGATATAATAAAATATTTGCAAAAATGTGAGGGGTGTACTCACTTTTGTGAGATACTGTGTATATATATATATATATATAAATTTGCAACAGATATATCCTTCTTATTACCTCATCATTACTCAGTATGAGTAATGAACAATTTGTTCAGATTGCAGTTTACTGGAAGATGATAACACGTGTTAACTATATTATGTCATGTTTGTATATGGAATTGTATTGCAGGTCAGTATTTGTGCTGCCACTTTAAATTCTGTTTTAATAGGAGGTCCTTTTGCTCTACAGAAAATATATGTCCATCTGCTTCTGAATTATATGTGTGATGTGTGTACACCTATGCAGTGGTGTATTTTGGATTTGTGCTGCCCTAGGCAGGACGGTGCTCAGGCACCCCCCAATTTCAATTTTCCCCACCCCTTCCTGTCAAGGCCGCACTTTGACTCACTGACAGACGCACACTCTCACTGATAGACACACACTCTCATATACACTGACAAACAATGACATATACACACACTCACTGATTTGACACACTGATAGACAGACATACACTATTACTTGGACACACACTGACAGACTCACACTTACTGACAGACGCACGCTCTGAAAGATGCACTCACTGACCGACACATACACAGGCACTGACAGACAAACACACACACTTACAGACACACACACACACACATTTCCCCCCAACACTCACAAATTATTATTATTTTTTTAAAATTTTAATTTAAATCCACCCAGCCTCCCTGGGAGAGCTGGAGTGGATTACTTACCTGCGGTGCAGTGGGGCTGCTGGGCAGGCAGGCAGGGGGCGGACAGGCTGAGTAGGCGGCGAGGGAGCTCTGCCGCTTAGTAATGCCGGGAGCCGGAGTGACGTCATATTCCAGCTCCCGGCTTCATTTAAAAGTGCGCGAGGGAGCTGAGCAGCAAGAGCTCAGGTGAACATGCTCCCTCGTTGCTCGCCGCTCGCCCTGGTGGAACTCAAAAGTGGCCATCTCTTGAGCCCCCAGGACAACAAGGGATCTGCCTGGGCATTTGGGGGCGGCTTTTTTTGCCGCCCCCTGCAAAGTGCCGCCCAAGGCAAATGCCTTGTTTGCCTCACGATAGATACATCACAGCACCTATATTATTATATATGTGTGCATGCATGTTGTCTGGCACAACAGAAAACATAGTATGGAACTATATAATATATATGTGGCAACTTGGCAGTTCCAGATCCTTGGAAACAACTGTCCAGGAATATTGAGGTATTATTTAGACCTTCCTTTATTCTGCTTCTCTACTTCCACATTTTAAGATCATCCACTGTTGTTAAGCCACAGTTTTGATCTTTCTGTGTTATTAAATACAGCCATGTGTATTTAAACTTCCTTCATGTGTTTGAAACAATAGACTGTTTCCAAAATAATGTTACTCTGTGTGCAAGATTAACACTCAATATATACAGATAAAATTAAGGCTTTATTTGTTTTGTATTTTCAGGATGTTAGATGATGGTCACTGTGTCTTGCAATGCCCTCCTGGCAAATACGAATCAAATCTTCAGTGCCACCTGTGCCATCATACCTGTCACAATTGTAATGGCAGTGAGCCTAATAAATGTACATCGTGTACAAATGGTAAGTGATGTAATACAGAGTATCAATGAAATGAAACTCCGCAGGAAGCATTTATAAAATGAATTCTAACTAACCTATTCCAGCCATACTCATAATACGCATCATATACATTAAATAATTTACGGTTTCCATGAGGTTAAAGGGGTCTTCTGATCCAAAGTCATTAGCATAGTAATTCAGAATGTCATTATATGCTGTACTGCCATGAACATAACAAGCATGATTATTAGTTATAGTGCCGGTACACTTTCTATTTCTATATTTAGAGGCAATTTCTTTCTCATTATAAAATGAAATAAAAAAAAAGGCAACTCAGAATGTTCACCCATCCAATTCCATGTAATGCAAAATATGTATCAATCAATTCTGGAGACATGCAGTTTAAGCACGCATACTCCCAGAACAACATTCTAAAATTATTTTATCCTGACAATTTCTCATGATGTCTCCTGACTAATCTAGGAACAGGGCAAAAGTAATATAAAGTAGAAAATAAAGCTTGATGGTTTAGATCAGGCATAGGCAACCTTCGGCACTCCAGATGCTTTAGACTACACCTCCCATGATGCTTTGTCAGCATTATGGGTGTAAGAGCATTATGGGGGATGTAGTTCACAACATCTGGAGTGCCAAAGGTTGCCTATTCCTGGTTAAGATCTTCAACATGCAGCTGTTATGTAATGGTGTGCCTTTAAAGTTATTCCATTTTCATCCTTCTAATTAAAGTATCAGGATTATTTACTAAAGTGCGCATTTAAAATTAATTCTAAGTGAACTTCAAATAACTACTTATTTCCTGCTCTGTTAATAGCCCGCTAGAGCCTCCTGTGAGTGATTAAAGTTCAATCAACAGAGCAAAATATACAAACTTCTAAAATAAATACACTGTGACGTCACATCTGATTAAAAATTAAACCATTTTTCATGTGGGTTGTGAGCAGAGAGACTGTAGAGGTGTGATTTATACACCAAAACCGCTTCACTAATCTTTTATCTTGAAGTCTTCTCATCTTACCACAATCATTCTTCATGTCCATTCGCATTCTTAAGATGGAGGCATAAAAGTGTCAGAGGGTAGTATATGAACATTATGTAAAATGGTTTGCAAACCACTGTTAAGACTCAAGAATGGAATGGAATATACATATTATGTATAAATTACACATGGAAGTATGAAGAAATAAATTAACTTATTTAGTCAATTAACTGAGCCCAATCTAAATGAACATTACTTACTAAGAAGAACATTGAAATAAACAGGGACAAAGATGGCAGGAGGTCAAGCTGTTTTAAGCATCACTAGGCAGATAACCAGAATCTGACCATGACTATTTGATATCAAAGTACAGCCAAGTACCACATATGGTGACTTTAAAATGATGTTAACATGTCTAAATATATTTTGGTCTGACTATATGGTGGTAATTTTAAATGCAGAGCATATAAAGGATTGTCAATTAAGTGTTTTGGGGTTTGTGAGAGGAGAACTTAAAGTCAATTGTAGTCACATTTCATAAAATCTCCAAATCAAGCAATCTGGAGATCGTTTCCACATATTGTTCTAAAATTTGCAGGTAGCTCCTTGATACAAATTGTATAGCGAATTGACCCCATTCAGTTTAAAATGGGATGTGTTGGGTTAAAGAAACCAGATTAACAATGTGTGTTCTACTGTCAAAACACTAACTAACTGCACTGAATAGGGCAAACATTCACTTAATACCTAGAAGAGATATGCCAAGTGTGTGGCAGCTTCATGTTATTATAATGTGTTTTTTATAGTATATTAATGGCAATCTGCATTATTAATCATAGGCTCCTCTTATATAATTACATACTGCAGAGTAAAATAAGCAATATAAAAACATTTCAGGAACATAGGCAGCGAGGACTTGAGCAGGGTAGAATCTGCTCATTATATTTGTCTCCAAGAAAGAAATATAGATTTTATTTTTACAGTTCACCTTACATGATCTGTTTTTTTTTTTTTCAGCAACATTTAGACAGGGCAACATATTTCTATTATCTGCTTAAAAGCAGAACCTGCAGGCTGCTCCTGACTTCACAAAATTCAGATTTGTTTTATCTTGGTTTACATATTTCAAGAGCAACATAAGACTGGTACTCTTTGCACTTTTCTGTCAGACATTCCTCCAATTTAGAATGGATTAAGTATTTTATATTTTACTCTAATTTAATTTTAGGAAACGAGCTAGGCCTGCTTGCCAAAAAATACAATTCAATGTCAGTCACAGACACTGTTTACAAATTCCAGCAAATATAATACTCTCGGAAACACAAAATACTGCTCTGCTGCCACCTATTGGTTGTCTGACATTTCTGCAGTCACAGTTAGCATCTCGCACCGCCAGGTATATGACTTTTATTGATTATCAATATCTAATGGGGTTGTGCGATCTGGGCCAGTGCAAGGATTTTAGCTGCCTTAGGTAAAAATCATTTTGCTGCCGCTACGTATGCTTATGACATGCTATTAAACAAAAGCCCCATAAACATGTTCTGATGTTTACAGTAATTCATTAAGGTGAGTAAAGTGTAAGCTATTTAGAGGAATGAGGCAAGAAAATATGGCAACCATTACATGTTTGTAGACGTTGCATACATTTGAAGGAATAATAGAAATACTTTTGTTTGATAGCCAAATTAAGAAATAACATGCCTCATTTATTATATATGTCATTTATATGCTTTAAATGATAGTTAAAGCAAAAATAATTTCTGGAACATCACCTCTGGCACAGCCCCTATCATGCTGGAAGTGGGAGTTATATTGATGCATCATCCACCTTTTGCTTCTAACTACCTGATTGGCCCTACTGTGCTAGATGAAAAATCACAGCAACTACAGTGAGAGTACTAGAACTGCATGTAGGAAATTCTCCTGCTCTCCTGTCACTCAGTGCCCACTATAAACGTTGTACTGTCAACACAGACCTATGTGCTAACGAATTGAATTTAAAATCTAAGTCCAGAATAACTGAAATGAAATCTTAGCTGACTTCAAGATTTTTTTCAGTTCAGGTATTTTGACCTTAAATTTGAAATGCACTTTAAAATTCACCTTGAATTCTCACTATAGTGAGATACCCTCTCCATTTTATTTAAACTTACTAAAAAAAAAATCTAGCCACTTTTACAATCTTTAGCATTTAGCAAACGTGTCTCACAAGATCCACTAACAGACCAGCACATATAATTGCTATATGTAAACTTAAAATTAAAAAAATAAAAATAAAAAATATACCTGAATTAAAGAAGGCAAATTATGAAAATATTTTAAGGCGGTGGGTCTCGAGAATAACCCTGAAGAGTAATTTATAAATTTTCCTTTCTAAAATAGGCTAAATTTCAGACATTGACCAGGCCAAGCAATGGACATTATATATATTGCAAAAAATATAAACAATATTAAAGGACCACAATAGAGTAATTTATACATTTTACATTCTAAAATAGGCTCAATTACAGACATTGACCAGACCAGGCAATATATAAGTTGCAAAAATGCAAACAGTATTAAAGAAATACTATTGTCACCCAGACTATTTAATCTCAGTGAAGTGGTCTGTGTGCAGTGTCCCTGTCATTTTTTAGAAACTCCAATGTTTACATTGCAGAGTTAAGCCCATTTTTAGTGGCCTTTTAAACTGACAGCCACTAGAGCCGCTTCCACTGCACTGACTGAGTAAAACTTGGTCACATGACGTGGAACCCCCACTGGAAAGCATTAATTCTAAGAGGAAAATTGGATTGGACGTTGCCATGACACCGCTGGAGATGGAGATGTGAGCTGCGCCAAGGTAGCCTCGGCTGGCGCTGCAAAAAGTCAGTAAAACGTTATTTTTTCAAAAAAAAATTTGTATTTCAAATGGATGGTGGGGGGCTATTTATGACATTATAGGGTTAGGAATTCAGGTTCGTATCCCTAATGCTATAGTCTCCCTCTAGTACAGCACAGCTTGCTCAAAAAGTATAACTTTTCTACTAAGCCTGTGTTGGTTTGATGGTATTCAAAAGCGAAATGCAAATAGCCGTACACGTTTTTACTTGAAATAAATTAAAAAAATAATGAAAAGAGGACATTAACCTTCTGAACTGCATCAAATAAGATATGGGTGGACACGAAAGTAATTTAGAACTTGTTTTGCATTGAACATCTGTCACCTGGTAGAGTCAAATGATGATAAATTACTATTGTGATTATCTGTTTTTCACACCTAGATGAAAATGGAAGAATGCGCTTTCTATACAACGGGGAATGCCGTTATACTTGCCCGAAGGGATATCGTGCTGCAGATAACACCTGTGTCCACTGTCCTGAAAATTGTGAGCTTTGCAGCTCTGATTATGGCTGTACAAAGTGTTTCCGAGGGTTCTACTTGGATGACGACAATTGCCAGAAACTAGAATGTGCAGAAGGTAAGCAATGGCAGATCTGAATGTCGTATAGCACGCAGCTGTTCTACCGCCTACAATGCATATTTCCACTTGGTGGTAAAAACAAAGCACCAAGCTATAAAACTGTGGTGGATTTTTTTGTTTTGCATTAACGGTACTGATGCTGAAATACTAATATAAACATAAAAATTAGTTATCTTTTGTTACACATTTTATATACCATCACAGCTAGAATAAAACACGCGATTTCCTATCATTACATAACAATCCTAATATTCTTGATTATTTTTGACATACTTATTCTAATCTCCTTTATTTGTTTTCTACTTGAAATCTTTCAAAATATACACGGAAGTCCACTGTGTAGCATTTAAGCATTTGTAGTTGATATTAAATAGCATCATGTTTGCCAACATTATCCCCAACACCATCACACAATCAGCAGCCTGATTATTTAAAATAGGATGGAACCATGGATTCATGATGATTGTAAATAAGTTCTACTACTTGAATGTTGCCCCAGAAATCAACGTTCAGACTTGGCAGTCTTTTTCAGTTGTTCTAGTGCCAGAAATTTGATAGAACACCGGCATAGGCAACCTTCGGCACACCAGATGTTGTGGACTACACTTCCCATGATGCTTTGCCTGCGTTATGGATGTAAGAGCATTATGGGACATGTAGTCCACAACATCTGGAATGCCGAAGGTTGCCTATTCATGTTAGTGTCTGGTTTTGATGCATTTATTTTTATTTCCTTTATATTATATTTACTGCTTTCTAGTAAATTATATAATCCTGACATAGGGAACACACTGATGTGTATTATCTATATAGACAGCTTAGTGTGACTTTTATATTTATTATATTTTTTGAAAGCGTATTCACTTGAGCTACATCCTAGTTTTTTTTTGTATCTCTATTTTAATTTTGCTGCTATTGTGATTTGCTATAGCTCCTGGAACCTTCTCATCTTATTTACTTAAGTGATATTTGTATACCTTTTGATGCATCAGTGCCTACTGTGGCCTCGGTTTCTGTTTCCTAGCAGATAGTAGCAGAACCTTGATGTGGATATTTGCTGCTGTAATCCATCCACTTATATGTATGATGCAATGTTCATTTAGAGATTCTAATTTGAAACTTTTGGTAGGTTTTCCAACTTTTGGTAAATTTGTTTACTACTGCTTTTTAGGCTATTCTCTGAAAATGAGTTTCCTCTCACAGAACTGCCACCCACTGGATGTTTTTTTTGTTTTTCACATCATTCACTATCATACATGAGAATCCCAGGAGGTTAGACGTTTCAGAGATACCCATTCCACGTTCAAAGGCTTTTAGAAGACAGATTTTGATGTGGGTTTTAAAAAACAAGTACACTGCTTATTAATATCTTCCTGCTTTCATAAATTGCATTGCTGCCACATAAGTGACAGATAAGATATTTGCATTAAAGAACCACTATAGTGCCAGAAAACATACTCATGCCCCCACCCTCAGGGAACTCCCTGCCTCTTTCTCCAGTGCCGGGCGGGGAGCTCTCCTCCTCCTCTTCGTCTGAATGTGCATGCGCGGCAGGAGCCGCGCGCGCATTCAGCCAGTCACAATGCTTTCCTATGGACGCTGGCGTCTTCTCACTGTGAAAATCACAGTGCGAAGCGCGGAAGCCCTCTAGCGGCTGTCAATGAGACAGCCACTAGAGGCTGGATTAACCCATTTATAAACATAGCAGTTTCTCTGAAACTGCTATGTTTATAGAAAAAATGGTTAACCCTAGCTGGACCAGGCACCCAGACCACTTCATTAAGCTGAAGTGGTCTGGGTGCCTATAGTGGTCCTTTAACAAGCAAATGTCCAGGTACAGTATATGTAATAAAGTCGCCAAGGAGTGTACAACAATTGAATAATTATTAACATTTGTTTGCATCCTCCAATGGCTCAAGTTTGACAAATTTGGTGCAGTGTATACTGGGACTTTAAAATTGAAATTACAAAATGCTAAGGGTTGAATATGATTTAGTAAAGTTAGCATTTATCCAAATGCACAAATTACATAGAAATTGTAGCTCCTTCTCCACCAAGACAAAACCAGAATGAATGTTTAACAATAGGTCATTTTTTAAAAACAATTACTAGTACTCATTAGTGCATAGTGATTAGAGGCAATGGAAACCTCTTAAAGGTCAGCACTCTTGAGGTCTTAGCCAAATCCGTAGTTTAACTATTGATTTGTTCCCATATTGACTGTTTGTGTAAAGATGTGTATTAATAGAAACACTAGAACTGATTAGTTCTAAATACCAATGAGAGTTTGAGTTCAGGCAAAACTTTCTCAGAAAAAAAGAACAAATAAAAAAAAAAAATAGGGAAAATGCATGAGAGGAAAGTATTTTAAATGCAGAAATGTGGTTGATAGATAGCTGTTCTTGTAATATTATTGCTTCCCTGAAAGGCTTTCCTTCAAGGAAAATATTCTGCTACTGTGAAACTGTTTGGTGGGTGGTAAACATACACTGATCAACAACAACATTAAAAACACTGGCGGGGGGCAGAGCCAGCAACCGAGTTGTTTGGACGCCATTTCAGGTAGCTCTTGAAAATCTATCCCAATCTCACCAACATCTCTGCCTACACAAACAATCTGGCTTCCCAAGACCTCCCATTTGATTCTGGGGTTCCAGCTGCATTGATAGATCTCCCAAGTGGAGTTGCAAGTCCAGGGCCTACATCACGCAGACTCTGATCAGCTTGAGGACACTCCTATGCGGTGTTTATGTGTATGGGTTGTCTGACAAAACTGCCCCACAGACTGGGCCGACAGACCAAATGCCATCTCTGCTGCTGTCTTGACCAAGGAGCCACCACATAACTTGAAGAGGTTGCTGGCGACTATATTACTTCTGGCTGTGGCTAGGAAAATGAACAAAGATGGAGTATATCGAGTCTCTAGCCTTGCCATATAGTCCTTATATTGCTTGAAATGTTATCCTACGTTGTACTTTTTCCAAGACAAAGGGCATATTATGGTGGCATTGAGAGGCAAGACACTTCTGCTATTTGAAAAATCCTATTTATCCTTCTATTACGATCTTAGAAAAGCTACCCTTTAATGGCACACTTACTACTGTTACACATCAACTAAACGCCACTGGCCATACCCTTTACCTTGTTGGCAGAGGTGCCAACTTTCCCAATAACATTGGGACTGGTGGAGACAAACACTGGCTCAACAGCACAGGCTTCTGGTGGGGCCTGGGTCCCTTCTAGCATCATGCTCTTTGTTCTGAGAGCCAAAGCAGTGAATCATTCAGACAACTGACTACAGCGGCCAATAGCCTACAGGTATTATACAGTCACTCTGACACTTGTCACCCCCTCCCTCAGTCACTCTGCCACCTGTTACCCACTCTGTCACTTGTGTTACCACGTTCGCCCTCAGCCACCTGCCACCCCCTCAGTCACTCTGCCACCTGTCACCCCCTTCCTCACTGTGTCTCCCCCTCCCTCCTGCATCCACTATACACACACTGCATCCACTATGCGCACACACACACCGCATCCACTATATACACACACACCGCATCCACTATACGCACACACACACATTGCATCCACTATACACACACACTGCATCCACTATACGCACACACATACATTGCATCCACTATACGCACACACACACTGCATCCACTATACGCACACACACACATTGCATCCACTATATGCACACACACACACACACTGCATCCACTATACGCACACACACACACACACACACACTGCATCCACTATACACACACACACTGCATCCACTATACGCACACACACACACACACACACTGCATCCACTATATACACACACGCTCTGCATCCGCTATCCACACACTGCATCCATTACAAAATACACACATGCTGCATCCACTATACAGACACACAATACATTCACTACACACACTGCATGCAATCCACAGACACTGCAGCCAGGGCCGGCCTTAGGAGTGCGCGAGCTGTGCAGCCGCACAGGGCGCCATACCAGTACGGGGCTCCATGCAGCCCACACAGCTCGCACATGGCCCGAGTGACAGCTGTGAGGGGTGCTCAGATATCACACACATATATCACACACAGTAATTACAAAAATTACACACAGCCAGCACGCCTATAACACACAGACACCACGCACACTACATCATATTATTATGCACCTGGTAGAGGTGCCGACCAGATTCCCAGCATACTGAATCACCAGAGATCACCATGCCCCCCCTCCCTGCAATTTAATAAATCCTATATACAAACACTACACACCTATTGACATACAATGTACATGAATAAAGGGGTATGACCAGTGGGGGGCGCTGTGATGATTTTTCGCACAGGGTGCCTAAAGGCCTAGGGCCGGCCCTGACTGCAGCCACTGCACACACTACACAAATACACACTCTGCATCCACTACACAGACACTGCATTCACTATACACACTGCATACCATAATGGATGTGGGTGTCTTTTGCTTGGCGTGGTTTTGTTGAGGATGGGGGGGGGGGGGGGGGGGCAGCATTTCAGCTTTTGATCCAGGCAGCAAATTGCCTTGGACCAAACGGACTTGCTGCCTAATGTATCTCATCCCTTGACAGGGGCCATTGTAATAATATAATCAATCTTATTCTCTTTACCTATCAGTGTTTGTTTTTTAAATTCCTTATTTTTGTCGTTGAGAAAAAGAACATACACCCCTGTAATGCAAATGCAACAACAGCAAATGCAGGCAGTTCAAAGCATATAATAGTATGACATGGGATAAACCTGCACAATTTTTTGTAATTAACATGTTGAAGCAAAATAGGTCAGTAGGTGAGTGAGTATGAATAGAATAGAATCATGACATATAAAGTGACATTTTGTTGATCAAAAGAAAATAGAATAATTTCAAGAAAGGTAATATAGTGCTAGGATCAAAAACAGGGCCGTCTATAATATGATTAGGACCCTGGGCAATGCATTTTCTTGGGCCCCCTGGGCCCTGCCCCTCCTATCCCTCCCCCCAATTACGCCCAATGCGCAATCACACTGACAGACGTACTGGCGCATACAGACACAGACAGACATTAAAACATTCACAGATACACACTGACACACAAATATATACTGGCAGACATACTGACACACACAGACATACATACACACACAGACAGACACATACACTGGCAGACATACTGACAGATATACTGACACACACAGGCACATACACTGACAGACGTATTGACACACACACAGGCATACTGACATACACATAGACAGACGTACTGGCACATACACACAGACAGACATTAAAACATTCCAAGATACATACTGACACACACATACACTGACACACAAATATATACTGGCAGACATACTGACACACACACAGACATACATACATACATACATACACACAGGCACATACACTGACAGATATACTGACACACACAGACACAGACATACATACACACACAGACACATACACTGACAGATATACTGACACACACAGACACAGACATACATACACACACAGACACATACACTGACAGATATACTGACACACAGACACATACACTGACAGACGTATTGACACACACACACAGACATACACACACAGACACATACACTGACAGATATACTGACAGATATACTGACACATACACTGACAGACGTATTGACACACACACAGACATACACACACAGACACATACACTGACAGATATACTGACACACAGACATACACTGACAGACGTATTGACACACACAGACATACATACACACAGACACATACACTGACAGATATACTGACACACACACACAAACACATACACTGACAGATATACTGACACACACAGACACATACACTGACAGATATACTGACACACAGACACATACACTGACAGAAGTATTGACACACACACACACACACACACACACAGACATACATACACACACAGACACATACACTGACAGATATACTGACACACAGACACATACACTGACGGAAGTATTGACACACACAGGTCTACTGACATACACATAGACAGACATACTGACACACACAGGCCTACTGACATACACACACACATACATACATACACAGACAGACATACTGACACACAAGCATACATTTAGCCACCCTCCAGGTTCTTACCTTTTTCTGGAGGGTGGTTTCCCTGGGGTACAGTGGCAGGCTGAGGCAGATGGGAGCTCTCCTCTGGAACTCCCCTCCCTGCCATTCTCCTCCCGCGCGGCTGTGCTCTCCGTCGAGAGGAAGTGACGTCACTTCCTCCCAGCCGGTACAGGAAGGGGCCTGGTCGCGCTGCTTAAGCGTCACAGCGCCAGACCGGGCCCCTGCTCACACGTGCTCCCCGGGTGGCCCTTAGTGCATGAGCCACCCGGGGAGCCTCCTCAGCGTGCGGGCCGGTACGGCTCTGTGCAGCCGCACCTGCCGGGTCCAAGGGGGGCTGCGCAAATCGCGGGGCCAAGGGGCAGCTGCTCTGGGCCCCCAAGGAGCAACTGGGCCCGGGGCAGCTGCCCCGTGTTAAAGACGGCCCTGATCAAAAACCAGAAACTTATGGAAGTTAACCATGTGAAACTCTTGCTCTGAAATAATTTTGAACAATAGATTATATTGTCACAGGCTAACTCAATTATAGAAGTGTGATGCATAGACTGGCAGCATATTAAGCATGCCAGTTAAATAAGAGAACAGGCAGGGTATTAGTGCGTCTGGCACTGTTAGTAGTATGCAAAAAGAAATACTGTCTGAGTGCAGACAGGAGCTTCTGGCCAACACCATGGAATGTCGCCGTAGTAACCCATGGCAATGCTCTGATGCCAAGTTCTCTATCTTCTCCCTTGACATCTGGGTATCCACTTCCCGATGGCCAGTTCGGGCCTGATTATGTCTATTGCCAAAGCTCAGTACATGCTGATGATGGACATAATTTTGTATAGAATCACATCACTCAGTCCGGAATAGAGTTCCTGAAAGACTAAGTCACATGTGTAATCTACCAATGCACAAAATGACAGATTTCTCTGTATAGGCCGCATTTCAAGTTGCTTGCGCCAAAGCCACCCAAAGCCACATCTAAAACCAGAAGTGGCCATGGCGGTTTGAGTAAATCTTTAACATGCAGAAACAAATGCAGTTTAGCACAGTTTAAACAAAGAATACAATGTATACACCTAATCTCTCTCCTACCTCAAAAATAAATACATAAATAAAAAAATAAATAAAAAACATAATTTAGCATTGCCCATCCTTTGTGGTGAATTGGGTGAGGGTAGAGGTTTTCTAGGCTTTTAATGGGTAATAGGAACCCAATTATTAGATTAACCTCACAATTGCAGGATTAACCACTATAGTCTGAGTTGTGGAAATTGAATGTGAGTTTTAAATATAGGACAAAGAAGACAAATTGGAATAATTTCCAAGCCATCTATGTTTTAAATTAATTTTAAATTGCCTACAATTCACTATTAAGTGATTACCCCTATTAGAATAACAAAAAAAATAGGAGGAATAAATCTCCAGATTTTTTTATTTTTTTTTTTGTTGTGGTGGGCAGATAAATGGTGATCTTTTGTATTAATCATTTATTTATTTATTATGCTATATTGCCAGTACGTCTTTTATGTTTGGAGATTTCAGCTTAAAATATTATAATATGCTAATGAATATATTTAGATTTCTTTTTCAATAGTTCTTGTAGTAGTTTGGATTAATTTTCAACTGACCTGAAAGTAAACTTACTGACACAAAATGTTTTGAACAAACGTCGATTTTTATCAAGTTTGGATTTAGTGAAAAGACAAAGTAATTTTTTCCCCCAGTGTTACTGTTAGGCTATGAATTCAACAAATCAGTTGACAATATGGTCTTTTCTGAATAATTCCCTTATTTATATATTGTTTGCAGTTAATTAAAGGAACACTATAGGATTAGGAACACAAACATGTATTACAGTGTTAAAAAAACATGCTAGACCTCTTGTCCCCTTGCCCCCTTAAGTAACTAGAAAAATATCTTATTTCCAGCACCATGCGACCCTGCCAGCGCTGGCCCTGCCCCGATCCACCTTGTTGGCTGAAATCATCAGAATTGATGATCTCAGCCCATAACAATGCTTTCCCATTGGAATTGATGATCTCGGGAGCAGAGACAGTCACCACCCTGGCCAATCAGCATCTCCTCATAGAGCTGCATTGAATCAATGCAGCTCTATGGGAAAAGTTTAGCATCTCCATGCAGAGCACGAATACACTGAACATCATTGCTGCACACTGTGGCGACTAGAGGTGTTCCTAGGCTGTAATTGTAAACACTGCCTTTTCTCTGAAGAGGCAGTGTTTACAGCAAAAAGCTTGCAGGGACTGTCTATACTCATCAGAACAACTACATTATGGTGTAGTTGTTCTGGATACTATAGTGTTCCTTTAACTATTAGATAATTTAAGAGCTAACACTTTGCATGTGTAATAAATTAATCATGTGTAATTCTTTGATCTGTATTTGTCCAGGAGAAGTGATGGATCCGGACACGGACAAGTGCATGTCATGCGAAGAAGGATGCAGAGAGTGCCAGCCATGTGAGTATCATTCATAATGCTTCAAAATAATTACCAAGAAACTAAAGGATTTTTTTTTCTAGGATGTACAGTAATATATTCAGTGCATGTGGTTATAATAACCATATTTGCAGAAAATTATAATCAAATTATTAAAAAAGACTCCCTCCAAAAATAGAATCATATATTTTTCTTCTAATAGTCAGGATACAATGATACAATTTTGACAGTTAATTTTGCATATCTTGCATTTCATAGTGACAGAGCAAAATGAATACATCCGATGACCGCATTCTCTCTGTTACAGCTATTGAAAATAATGCAACAACAATGATTAAACTGTACCACTCTAGGCGAATAGTGCAAAACAAAATATATGGGTGCAAGGCCTGACTGTAATGGTGAATGGATGTGTTTTTTGAGAGCTCCTCATGTAATTAACAATTTAGGCCAGTCAACAGTGTCTTTGGCTCCCTATCTTGAGTAACATCCCACCATCCTGCACTGACCAACCGGCTCGGGGTTGCTTCCAGCGGTCGATTGCTGTGACTTAAGTGGAGGTCTCTGCTGACTGTAAGCGAGGCCTAGCAGGTGCTGTGGAGTGGAGAGACAGCTGATCTACCAGCCTGATGCGTACTGACTCGTGGCACCATGGAGCTAAAACCCTGCCACCCTCCCACCCCCTCCTCTGGACCAGTGGAGGTGATCCCGGTCCCAAGGGCTCTTTACCTCCACAGGAGGCTTGCAGAAATGCTACCAAAACTGGCACACTCAAGATAGCGGAGGCTGCAGGCCGCTGAAAGAGAGGTCTGGAATACTGTTTCAGCTGTATAGCCTCTTTGAACACTTCTGGCAGACCCTGCAACTCAAGTATCTCCTGCCTGCCACTCGAGCCCTTCCACCATGCCCACCTGCGCAGTCACTCAGGGTTCCTCATAATCGACTAGTAAGTACAGGCCCTGTGGCGGCCAAACTCAGGCAGCATAGACCACAATGCCCGGGCAAAGTGGCACACAGGCACACACTGCGGCTGGGCATATCTAAGACAAGACAAGCTAAAGCTTGCAAGGAAATTCAGAATGTGTTGCAAAATCTGATCATCACGATACTCACTTCCAAGCTATTACTACCCTTGGTTCACTGTCCAGCGCCAACTCATGGGATTGTGACTTACCTTTGAAGGACAGCCAGGATGCAAGCTGGGTACATAATGCTGGAGTTCTGGCCTGGAAGCTTCTGGTCCATTTTACCTGCAGTTGCTTCTTCATTATTCAGTTAAATATTCTCCTAGCCATGCCTTCTAGTGCTCTGGACTTTCATACATCTTACACAGAGGAATCCACTACACAGAAATCAGTTGTTTAGCTTGTTTTCTCTTTTAATTGTTTTATTTTTTTTTAAATGTGCAGATTATCTTGCCATGACAATTATTATCCTCACTGGCTTTGTTTTCACTATATGTCATTGCTAACCCATGTCAGTAGTACTGCACTTCTAAATAAAGAATTTCAAATATAAATAAATAGACTTAAACAAATAAATAAATAAATAAACACACACACACACACACACACACACACACACATATATATATATATTTACTAAATAGTGTAAATATTCTTTTGACACGTAAATTGCCATTATATACATGAAAATCTACATACCTATCCAAAACCACACAATGTCACACTAAATAACTGGAGTATATGTGGTTATATCTTGCATAGTAATAAATCCTCACAGGAGCATGTTAAAACAATATTTTAAAAAAGTATAGTGTAATACAATTAACATAAATAGAACTAAGACATGTACTAGTTCTGTTATGATTATATACGGGTAAGTGCTAGTGGCTAAATACTTAGTAAGAATAATGAAAAGTTATCAACATTAAAAGCACTTTGGGATATTTACTATACCTTGCCTGTTAGCAAAAAGTCAAGAATCTACAAAAAAAATGACTTCAGGAGATTTAAATACTGACTTGAAAAAGATAAAAGGGTTACCCCAAGTATCATGCCCAATTGCCCATGTCAGTGTGTGACAAACTCCGCCTGCTTGCCAGCCTCCCGCCCACAGCATATGGCCCCTGTAATATGCACTGTAAATGTATTTTAAAGGTATTTTTGGGATGTTTGTGAATTGTGTTTTTTTGTGTGTCTGGAGATAATTTAGTTAGTTCAGTTCCTGACTCAACTATCAGGCACAGGGGAGGAGTTTGGGACTGGTAACTAGTCTCTTCTCAGGTCCAGGAGAGGGATTATCTTGTTTCTTTGGGAGTGTCAGGGGCGTGCTTAACTGTGTCTAGACTTGTATAAAAGCAGGCCATCTGGCCAGATTAAAACATTCCAGCTTGTACTCCCAGAACTATGTGTCATCTGGTTACTGGGAAGGGAAAGGGCTAATCACGAATCACTGTTCCAGTGTGAAGGATTCAACTGGGAAAGTCTAGAGCTCCCAGGACTGAGTGTCGTCCAGTGCCTGGGGGTTGATAGAGCGAGTTCCCCATTCGGCTCTAGGAGGGAGTGGTTCCAGGATCCCAATCAAGCCACGGCGACTGTGGGCAGAAGTGCTGCGGTTTGTCCCCTGTTCAAGCTAGGGAGCAGTCCTTGGCGGAGGTACCCAGCCAGGGGTACAGGGAGCTCCGTTACACAGTGTTTTGAAGTGGTCATGGTACATAGAATTTCTATGTGCAGCGTTTTAATTTGAAACATTGTAAATACAAACATTTAGCCTGTGCTAGTTAAGCACTATATGCAATTTCCTTGCTAGGCAATGTTAATTCAGTGCATAAAATGTATCTGTTGTCTGCAAGCATTGCATGTTGGTGACAGAAGACAAATGGTAGCACTCCCCACCTCTCAGCCATATCTCTAGGACTGGGGTCAGAAACATCTGTGCTTTACAGGCGGCCAACTGTCAAATGGGAAGCCAAAGGAAATTTTGGCTTTCCGCAGCGGCAGAATTTTCAACATCGCATAGATCGCAAGTGAAGCCTTGATTTCTTCGTTTTAGGTTGCTCTAACCGTGGCTCTTGGGGGTCATTTGATGATGTCTGCCAGCAAGCCATCCTCCAGCCTTCACTGTCTGTCTGATTTATTTAGAGATCATTGCTTGTTCCTAACAAATCTGCGTGAGCCAATCACAAGCTGTATACTCCATGGGGGTCACTTCTGCTGCTGGCTGTTCTTCATCTTTATGAATACTGAAAAGAATTCATGGAAAAACTGAATGTGTATTGTCGTAATATCACTACTGATACATACAAGTATTTTCTTAGTGTTCATAGAACACTCGTAACGCATAACAGTTGCAGATGTACACTGAGGAGCTCAGAAAAAAGTTTACAGGTCCAAGGGGAAACATTTTTATTCCTAATCAAGCCTGACTTAACCTCATCTACCCCATTTGATCTAAACCTTTTTGAATGGATGAATGTTGATGATTTTGAAATTCAGCATATTCAATTTAAGGCATAAGAATTTGCAGAACTTTGTAAAACTTTGGAGGAAAATTGCAGATAGATCAGCTGCCACCCTGCAGTGTTGGACCAGTCTACCTGAAAAATGTATCTGCTTGATCAACATATATCTGCGAGCAAATATTTCCACACATGAAGATCATTTTGAATCTACATCGAAGTCATCTCACAACTGCTCATTCAGAAGCCTGTGTTAAACTTAAAGTTACACAATATGTTCCTGACATAGAGGAACTGAGCAAGGAAAAGCAAGGACAAGGATCTTACTAAGGTTGTCCAGTAAAAAAAATGTTTGTTGTTTTATGTTTTTTGTTATTACGTCTTTAAAATATTTTCAGAAAGAGTAAATGTAATTTGAAATGACTTTAAAAAGATAAAGACAAATCAGTATGATTCCTCGTTAATGGTCTTAAAATTGATCTTTCAAAATACATATAACATATTTGTTTTTGTTGCTCTCATTAATAAAATATTAACTTTCTTAACCATTGTTTCCTCTTTGAAGTCCCTTGGTGACCCAGCAATATATTCAAAGTTTTACTTTGGCACAGCACTACCAAAATGTTGCCTAACCCTCCTCTAGGACATCAGAGAGAATTACAAAGAGAATTTGTTGGGATCAAATTTGAGCTTTACTTCTTTCTTTTACAGGAAGGACTGGCGGCATGCCAGCAAGACTTATTTGCATTTTAATGCTTTTATTAAGCATCATAATCAGTTACAGCCACTCTAAATCTAATGCAAATATTCTTACCTATTGGGACTTTGTTTGGTAGCAGTCTGTAGTTTAACGTATGCTATAACACAGTATCAGTTCTTCTTGAAAGAGTTGCTCTTAAAGGACCACTATAGGCACCCAGACCCAGGGCCGGACTAGGAAAAAAATTTGGCCCGGGCATTTTTTTATCACAGCGGCCCACTAAGAAGGGGGCGGGGCAGAGAGAGTGTGTTTTGTCATCATTAATGACAAGCACGCCCCCTCTCAAAGTGAGCATGTTGGTTCAATGCTCTTCCAGGGCAGACCATGCGCAGAGCTCTGCTGAAGAGCTCTAGCATGAGAAAAAAGCCCTGTATTTGTTCTGCACAGCGCAAGCAAATTTAATAACATGCTTGCACTGTGTTTCCTTGCAACTTGTCTCTGGTGTCTCTATAAATGGATACCAGGAGACAAAAATGCCAGGAAAGAGTATTGCGCATGTTTTTGGAGCCTGCCATTGTGTGTGTGCAGAGTGAGCTGATTGTGGTGTGGTATTGTGTTATAAGGTCGGTTTTAGTCGTGTTGTGTTTGTGGTGTAATGTAATGCATATTTGGCTAGGGGCTGAAGAGAATGTGTGTATAGGGGATGTAGCAAGAGTGTGCATACAGGCTATAGTGTGTGTGTGTGTGAGAATATTTATATATATATATATATATATATATATATATATATATATATAAATATGTTTGGAAGTATTGTGTATGTGTGTGGTGCAGTGTGTTGGGGGGGTTCTGTGTGTATGTGAGGGGTGCAGTATGTGTATGTGAGGTGTGATGTGTGTGAGGGTGCTGTGGGTGATTTGTGTGTGTGGGTGCTGTGTGTGATTGATTTGTGTGATGTGCTGTGTGTCAGAGAGTGCTGTGTGTCAGAGAGTGCTGTGTGTCAGAGAGTGCTGTGTGTCAGAGAGTGCTGTGTGTGTCAGAGAGTGCTGTGTGTGTCAGAGAGTGCTGTGTGTGTCAGAGAGTGCTGTGTGTGTGTGAGTGCTGTGTGTGTGTGAGTGCTGTGTGTGTGTGAGTGCTGTGTGTGTGTGAGTGCTGTGTGTGTGTGAGTGCTGTGTGTGTGTGAGTGCTGTGTGTGTGTGAGTGCTGTGTGTGTGTGAGTGCTGTGTGTGTGTGAGTGCTGTGTGTGTGTGAGTGCTGTGTGTGTGTGAGTGCTGTGTGTGTGTGTGCTGTGTGTGTGTGAGTGCTGTGTGTGTGAGACAGTGCTGTGTGTGTGAGACAGGGCTGTGTGTGTGAGACAGGGCTGTGTGTGAGACAGGGCTGTGTGTGAGACAGGGCTGTGTGTGAGACAGGGCTGTGTGTGAGACAGGGCTGTGTGTGAGACAGGGCTGTGTGTGAGACAGGGCTGTGTGTGAGAGTGCTGTGTGTGAGAGTGCTGTGTGTGAGAGTGCTGTGTGTGAGAGTGCTGTGTGTGAGAGTGCTGTGGATGATGGGTGTGAGAGTGCTGCGTGTGATGTGTATGTTAGAGTGCTGTGTGTGAGAGTGCTGTGGATGATGGGTGTGAGAGTGATGTGTATGTTAGAGTGCTGTGTGTGAGAGTGCTGTGGATGATGGGTGTGAGAGTGGTGTGTGTGTTTGGAGGGGTAGATAAAAACAAAAAACAAGTAGGCATTATGTCCCCCCCTCCCTTCTTACCTTTTAGCCTGGGAGGGGGGGACCGGCATGGTGGTATCTGGAAGGGGGGGACCGGCGTGGTGGTATCTGGGATGGGGGACCGGCACGGTGACACCATCCCTGGTGGTCCAGTGGGTGAGTGAACTCTAGCCTGCGGGCTAGAGTTCACTCTCGCGAGATCCGGTCGTTGCCATGGCAACGCTCCGGATCTCGCGAGAGGAACCCGGCGGAGCTGCAAGATAGAGCTCCGCCGGGTCCTCTCCTGGCTCCCTCCCTCTCTCCCTGCTGGCGGCCGGAATATACTGTATGTGGGCCGGTGAGGGAGATCTTTGATCTCCCCACCGGCCCATCATTGAAAACAGCGGGGCCGGCGCTCGGATAGTGCCGGCCCTGCATAGACCGGCAGGGGAGATCCTGGGACTTCCCCTGCCGGCCTCGGCCCCACGGCCATCGCGGCCCACCGGGCATTTGCCCGGTGTGCCCGATGGCCAGTCCGGGCCTGCCCAGACCACTTCAGCTTAATGAAGTGGTCTGGGTGCCAGGTCCAGTTAGGTTTAACCCTTTTTTCTATAAAACATATCAGTTTCAGAGAAACTGCTATGTTTACATTAGGGTTAATCCAGCCTCTAGTGGCTGTCTCATTGACAGCTGCTAGAGGTGCTTCCGCGCTTTTACTGTGATTTATTCCTATGGACTGGCTGAATGCGTGTGCGGCTCATGCGCATTCAGTCTAGGAGGAGGAGAGTCCCCCGCCCGGCGCTGGAGAAAGAGGTAAATGTAACCCCTTCCACCCCCTAGAGCCCGGCGGGAGGAGGGCCCTGAGGGTGGGGGCAACGAGTATGTTTTCCTAGCACTATAGTGGTCCTTTAAGATACTGGTCCCCCCCAAATAATGAAAATAAATCAGCTAAATCTTACCTCCATTTTATTGCTAAAGCCAAGTTGTCCCTGCAGCCTGATCTTCTTCCTCTGACATCACAACCCCTCACCTGAGGGAGATGGGCTGAGGAGAGGACATGGTCGGCACGGAGGGGAAGGGCTGTGCCACCATTGGCTATCTGGTGTCATCATGCTGTTTCTACTGGCGTCAGATGCTAAATTGCACAGAATTCACATTAGCCACCTGGCACTCTAAGTCCAGGCTGACTCATAATGCCCCAATGGTGCTACCAGAAGAGGAGTCACACCTCTGGCAGCACATGGGTTAATCTGTGTATTTTATGTATACACTGCATGTACAGACTCCACACACCAAGAGCACATTAAATTACTGAAATGGTCACAGTGCTTTAGATTAACACTTTAAGGATGTAAACTGTGGCAAGTGTACCAATCATTTGTTTAGCAAGGGCTTCTTTTGTTCTTTTCCTGACTCATTGCATAAAACACATTTGATTGATATAAGGGTAAATCAAGTTCCCTCTGAGTAGGTCTCTCTGAGCCGTAACTATCGTAAGTAAATCATTTTAATTTGTCCATGCGAGTCTCGTCAGTAGAGAGCAAATATAAATTCAGACACATTATGCTTCATTCATTCATCATATGCTGTTTGCAGCATCCTCTGGCCTTCAGCTGCCCTACACTTTTTTTCTGCTGGTGCTAAGGCAAGCTTGGCATTTTCCTAACTGCCGTTAGAAAAGGAAGATATTTTTGTGGTGTTCTACAATAAGCTGAAATAAAAATGTTATTTTAAAAAAAATAATCCATGACTATGTACCGTAATATCTTCTGTATGAGCCTTTCATGTTGTTCCTTTTTTTGTTCTCCTAGATGATCCTTCTATGTGTATTTCCTGCATTGCTGGATATTACATGTAAGTTGTTATTATGCTTTTTAAAGTAAGTTCAATAATACATTATAATATTTAGTGAATATATTATAGCATATTATAATATATGGAGGGTGATATCAAAAGAACACTATAGTGTCAGGAACACAACCATGTATTCATGACCCTATACTGCTAAACCCCCCATTTAGGGTGTTTGGAGGTGTTCCTAGGGGCAATGTAAACACTGCCTTTTCTCTGTAAACACTGCAGGTAAATATTATACTACATTAAGCTGTAGTTGTTCTGTTGACTATAGTGTCCTTTTAATGTACATACAGGTACACTAAACAGGTTCGAATTCACAAGGAAATTGCAAATTTCAGGCTAAAAACATTGTTAGAAAAGAGTAACTGTGAGAAGGCTAAAAAAATATTTTCTTCAAAAACAATGTCTATTAAAAGTCTTAACGGGAAACTATAGTCACCAGAACAACTACAGCTTAATGTAGTTGTTCTGGTGTCTATAGCCTATCCCCTGAAGGCTTTTTATGTAAACACTGCCTTTTCAGAGTAAAGGTGCATTTAAATTACTGCCTAGGAATACCTCTAGTGGCCGTCACTCAAACGGCCACTAGAGGTACTTCCTGCGTCATTGCATCAATGCATCTCTATGAGGAGAAGCTGATTGGCACAGCACTGTATTTTGTCGTGCATGTGCGATAGCCTCCCAATGGATTGGCTAAGATTATGCTGCGATTTGCCATGTATTATAAACTCATGGTCCATTAATCCACAGAATTATTTACCAGAGTGTGAATTGCTGGGCATTCAAAAGGAATCTAAATTTTTAGGCCACAAGCTATGGTTTCAGTTTCGCTATTTTGGTCTAAAATTTGCAATTATCTTAGAATTAATTTTTAATCCTTGACAATTCACAAAGTTAACATTTTCAAAATATGTATGTAGAATATAAGGAAAACATGAATAGTTTTAGATTATATGAGAGCTTTAGGGATACATCAGTGTACTACATGTACTACAGAAACCCTGGAGTAAATATTCCTAGTGGGGTTAACCATAAAGTAACCTTAGGCGACCACATAGTTCACAGGAGTTAGAAACTGACCCGGAACAATAATTTTTCTTGGTCCAATTCACCATCCCTGTGGGAAAAATAGAGTGGGGGTTTGGGGGCAAGCCCGCTGGTGGCTTAGAATCCTCTAGGAATGTAATGCTTCTCTGTGAAACCTTAACTGTTTTGGCTTTTTACAATACTTTCTTTCTAGATATGAAAACTTCTGCTATGATGCTTGTCCTGAGAATACTTACGGTGTCGACTTTTTGATGCGTTGCAATGAGTGTGCTGTGGCTTGTATTAGTTGCACAGAAAACGAATGTATATTGTGTGAAGAAGGGTTCTATCTCCAGAGTAAGTAACTTAATTCTTTGTCTCAAGTAAAGTCAAACTTGCAAACCTTCCTATACACTACACAGTATAATGTTCATTTTGGCAAATAATAGTTCATGTTGCACAACGACTGGTGGTTTAACTGACTGTGACCTTTATGGGCAAAGCAACACAGTCCTCTAGGGTAACAGGTATAGAACAGTCTCTTATGCAAAAATGGTGTGGTTTATTTACAGCGTGCACAAAAATCCATGCAGCAATCAATTTGTTCAAAACTGCAGCACAACAGAAAGGAAAATCTACAAACAAAATCCTAGCTCAAATTCGAGCACTAACTAAACATAAAGTAATGTCCCTTACTAAACCAGGGTAATAAACTACACAAATCAACAAAATAAACATTGGTTTCACCAACCTTTAGCAGTTTGTTTGGTGGTGCTCTGCACAGACCTGCTCTCTCTCTGCAGGTCAGATTGTATCTCTCTCCTCTCTGCTCTGAGACCTGCTATTTAAAGCCTCAGCAGTTGCTAATTGGGCAGGTGAATGAGTACAGACTATGGAGGATTCTGGGTCCTAGATACCTTCCTTCTATTACCCTCCCATAGACTCTGTCACATGACACATAGATTAAGGATATAACTATCTCAGGCTGATGCTACCATTACACAGGAACAGGAAAACAACATGCTTCTTTGATCTAGGATGCCAGCAATCTGTATGTGCATCATATCTGTCTCCAGTGCTCACGTGGCTCAGTCATTTCACACAAAAGGTTTATTCCTTGTGCAGTGAGTTATGCTGAGCTGACAATCACTTAGCAAAATTTAGGTCAAGATGGGCAAAAGAAAAATCTGTAATTGAACACTATCTAACTCAGCTGATTCCAAAGCTAGATTGCTATCTCTCTATGCCCTTGCCACCAGCAAAGTGTTATAATTCAGGTACCGCTAACAGCTAACTTTCTGTTAATATTATGTGACAATGTCTAATGGCTACATTACAGGGTATTAAAATAGATAATAGAATGTATGCTTTCTTTCAGGTACTTTAGTACATGGATTCAGAAAGAGCATTAAATCAATATTGATGTTGGAAATGCAAATATATTTTACTCTGATGGATGTTTCAGATCTGTGTCAGTGTCAGAGAGCTGATTTATATTGGGTTTGCTTTGTCATCACAGATGGGGTTTGTGTGAGTGACTGCGGCTCAAGGTTTTACTCTGATGAATTTGATAGAGAATGTGATACGTGCTATCGAACGTGCGAAACCTGCATAGGACCAGACTACGATGAGTGCACTACTTGCAGAGTTGGCTTTAAGATGGACAGTGGCAGATGTACGAGCACTTTATCAAAGAACCAGCCGAAGGAAGGAACCTACTGGAATGGTATGTCATTGAAAATCATGTAACTTTACTGAAAACATAAAACATGCAAGAACCTGTAATAAATAACCTCATAATACATCTGACAATGGTATGACGTAGAGTCCATCCACAGGGAAGAGCCTACTACTTGCAATGAAAAGCCATTTTTCTTGGCCACTAGTTATACAGTAGGTTCCTTGAGATCTTTAGACATTTTATTTCACAAGGAGGTTTAATGTTTTTATTCACGTGTGTTATTCTGCCAGTTAAATGAGTAGATGGTTCATTTCAGGTAATGGGGCATTAGATGTAGCATTCTTAATATTCCACATTATGGTTCTCAGCTGACAGCTCTCATCCTATAAGTACTGTCTGAAGCTGGCGTGGCACCTGGAAATTCTTGGCACCATAATCACTACAGAGTGCTGCAGTGGTAATAGTGCATATAGTGTCCCTTTCATTCATGTTGATTATTGCAGTTAGTAAAGAAATAAGGTCCTGAGAAAGCTAACCCAGACAGCCAACAATCCCCGTGCTGAATTGACCATTTAAAGATACTTTAAAATTTTGAAAACAAAGCCGAACACTGTATTTCCAATATATATCAAATCTTGCTAACATATGGACAAAGTTACAAAAAGAAGCTGGGAAACGTTCTGAAGCCAAAATCTGCTCACTGTCAGAGAGCAGTTTGTTTGAAACACTGTCAGATTAACTTGAGATCCCCATATATTTTCAAGAAAATAAACACATGCTTCACTGTCCCTTTAAATGAGAGATGAAATGCTGCTTTATATAATTTATATTAAAAGCTTCTATTTTACTGATGGTATTAAACTATATCGGACTTTGTGAGTTATCCTGATAAACTGCATATCAGACTCATACGGACACTAAAGGTTTAGTTTTATTTTTTTTAACTTCTGTGTTTTTTTTTATCTTTTTAGAAAGTTCAATGTAAAACTGAGTAATATAACAGATCATGGCTTTTCTTGTAACGGCTCTCTGACAAGTATAGTTGTGTCACCTTTAGATGACATTTACACAGTGTACGCTAGGGTGATTGAACTTCTCCATTACTGTTTTACTTTTCCTGAAATGTATCTAACTATTTCAGTAAAACACACAATTGCTGTCAACCTGAGATCATGCCTTCTGCAGCACAGCCTTCAAAAGCTGTACTTTGTCTGCAAAAACATAATATGAAGCAGAAAAAATTCCAGTAAGATACAATATACAAGTGATTAATATATATTTCAATAATATAGATTTTATATTATTTTATTTTAACAGGCAGATTAGTATGTTATTATGTATTTATGTCAGTGGGAAATCCTGTACTATTTCTCTATAATGCACGGTTTGACTGTCACATGCAGTATTAGCCAGAGTTTGCTGTCAGTGTCAGGACATACATGTCTCAGTCTACTCCAGATTGATTTGAGTTAAAGGAACAGTCAGGGCACCATAACATCTCCCTCGATTATGGTGCCAGGAGGTCCCTGGTTCTTCCTAAATTTTATGAGTTAAGCTGTTCACAAACGGTTTAACCCCTAAGCTGGGTCTTCAGCACATCCGCTTTTCGAAAATCAGCTAGAGGAAGCCACGGACTGCCACCGCGCAGGGGTGCCACTGATTGGTTCAGATCGGTCAGCAGACACTCTAAGCAAATGAGTAAGCTCTCTGTTTTTAAGCCTTTTTTTTTTTTTATAAATATCGAGCTACTGGATACTGGACCCCAAGGAAACCACCCTCCTGCTGCTAAACAGTAAATAAAATGGAGTGTGGCCAAAAAAACCAAAAACACCTTGTTGTGTGTATATACCAGTATGTAACAGTGTGATTTTGTGTGTGTGTGTGTGTTTACAGCATTTTGTGTGTATGTATGTTTCATGTGTAGCAGTGTGTATGGCTGATTTGTGCATTGGGGTCTGCTTTTCTATGTGTGTGTTTTGGCAGTGTGTGTGTCGAGCAGTGTGTATTGGTTTCTGTCAGAGTTATTCACTAAATTCTGAATGACACAGTAGTGAACAGGGCAAAACCATTTAAGTGGCCATTCAGACTGCAATATCCAGATATTACTCTCCCTATTTACCAATGTCTGAATTTTGCAATTCAGGTCTCAACAGTCAATAAGATCCCCATATTACTGTAAGAGAGGTCTAAATCTGCGAAATATTTAAAACTAGCGCCTGAATAACCATTGTGGCCCAGGCGCTAAAAAAAGGCCCCATCCCATATGAATGAGGCCTTTCAAATAAAAGGGAGGGTAATAGTCCTCTCCCCCCCCCCCCCCCTCCCAGTCCCCCACCCGTCAGTATTGGGTGGGGGAGATTTGAATAATAATGGGGGGTGGACAGATCACTTTCCATCCCCCTGCTCCCAAATATGGACAGTGGGTGTTGGCTATTATAATATAAGGGACAGACCTACCTGCCCCTCTTCCATTGGCCACAGATACAGGCTCTAATATTAATATTTAAGGTAGTCCTAATGTCCTTTGTCCAACCCCCTCCCGTTGACATTGGGGCATTAGCGGTATAGCCCTTATACAGCCCTTACTATTGTATCACATGGCCATCCAATCAGAGCACTCTTACAGCTAAGTCAGATATTAGGTCCTTCACCATAAATATTATTATTAGGGGCCCAGAAAATGGGTGGGGGCTGGGGCAGACACTATGTTCTCTCCTTTATAATAGCCCCCACCCACTGGCTATGGTCTTTTTTTTTTTTTCGGCAATGGCTGCCCAGTTGCTAGTTTGAATATTTAACAAATATGCCTTCATTTGCTGAATGGCAGGTGGGGGCAAAGGAAGGTTTTAAACCTCCCTTTTAGTAATATGGCATTCTTATTGACTGCATAGGCTTTTTGTTTATATATTGTTTTACTTTTTTAACGTTACGGCGACTAGCAAGCGGTTAAATAACCCTTGCACTCACAATGGTTATTTGACAATTTGTCCCAGGGCTGCTAGCGATGCCAGTGGGCAAATAGTACTTAAAATTAGCATTCACTTGCATAAAAGCCTTCCAGATGCATCCGTTTCCGAATTTCATTAAAACTCGTGCTTTGTAAATATTCCGAATCCTATACTTTGTGTGGGATTCAAATGTGAAAGAACAGATTTTAATGATGCATATTTACTCGGGCTGACAGTATTTGTCTTAAGTAAATTTGAATATTACCACTGTGCCGAAATTCAGTAATTTACGTCAGATTTTGTCCATCACGACAAAATCTGGTGTTTAGTAAATACCCCTGTGTGTATCCTATGAATGTGTCTGGGAAAAGTACCTGCATGTGTCTGGAAATGTGTAAGATATATATATATATATATATATATATATATATATATGTATATATATATATATATATATATATATATGTTGAGATGGCCCTGGTACAAGAAGTTTTTTGGGCCCCCATCTAGCGTAAGGGTGGCCAAAAGGTAGATCCCCATCTGTCGTCTAACTCCAAGGTTTGTATTTGGACGTACTGTTGCCAATGGAATGCTATGATGTTTGAATGCAGGGTTGTTTGAATGTTTTTTTGGCTTTTAAATGTAGGTGTAAATTTGTATGTAGTGTTGGTGTTTGAGTGAAGAGGTATTTTGTTATATAATGTTGGTGTGTGTTTGCATGTAATGTTTGTGTTTGATTGCATGAGTGTGTTTGTATGCAGTTTTGGCTTTTAAATGCAGGGTTACATTGTTTGTAGTATTGGGGTTTAAATGAAGAGGTGTGTTTGTATATAATTTTGGTATTTGAATGCAGGGATGTGTTAGTATGTAATGTTTGCGTTGGATTGCAGGGGTGTGTTTGCATGTAGTGTTGATGTTTGCTGTGATATACACATACACTGCCACTTACATACGTAATTACACAGATAGCCATTGACACACAGATAGACATTGACAAATACAGACACACTAACACACAGATATGCACATATACGCACACACTCAGATACACACTGACACATATATACACACATAGAAGTCATAATATGTATATTTTTAGCAAGTCTCCTGTTCACATGCCTATTGTGTGTGGGTGGGTGGCTTCTCTAGGGTCCTGCTGCCGACTGATGGCTGAGGCTGATAAACAGGCTCTATTATTCCTTTCCAACCCCTTCTCCTGTGTCATCCTCCCAGCACTGAGGATCCGACTGGAGTCTGGTCGCACTGTTAAAGAGTCCATGTTTAGAAATGCTCATTTGTTGTATCCAAGTGCATGAGCCACCCGGTGGGCACCCCCCACTGTGCAGAGCCAGATTCAGTCCCACAAGAGGCCTCCTCAACACAGAAATACTGCAGACAGCCCTGACTGACAGTACAGATACAGAGCCAAACCCCCACAAGCAGACTCTCTCAATGTACACACAGAACCACACACAGTATGTCATCCAGCCCCCTTTACAAAGGCCACATATGTACATAACACTCAGAATATTACAAACAGATCACACAAATACACAATAACATACACACATATATTCAAATTAGCAAAGCAGCTACAACACCCATACATAACACAACTAAAATATGTCAAGATACACACATGCTAATTTAAAAATAGGACCGGCACTCCAAACAAATTCAAGTAAATTCTTACTTTGGCACAGTGCCGCTAAACGGTTGCCAAACCCTGGTCTATAGGATTACCTATACAAGCCAGAGTGTGTTGGATTGTAGAGAGCAGACCAACTTCATATATTTCTTGCTCATGTCGATGGGTATGCATGCCTGTAATAATAATAAGAAGAAGAAAAACTACTAATAGTTCTCCAGCAACACTGCTTGGCCACCAAAAAGAAAACAACCTTTGAAGCATCTGCTCCATTCCAGTTTCCATTTGTGTATAAAATATTATGAACATTTTCCAATCTGTCTCACAGACAGATTGCAATTCTTTTCTTTGCAGGGTGCTCTAGACTTCTGCACCAGTCTGATAAGCGTAATCTTCACTCTCTTCTGTAGCTGGTGTGAGAATAAAATTACAGATTTCTACCCTGAATAGACTTCAAATGTACAGTATGTGTGGAAAATACAGAAATGCAGTAGATCTGCGACCTTCTATCTGCTTGATTATAAATCCTCTCTCATTCGACCAGCTTTTGGTAACAGTTCAAATGTTTTTTTATAGGGACACTTTAAATACTGTAACTGCTTCGTCTAGTTTAAGTGGCCTTAGTGTATGGCACATCCTTTCAATCAGTGTTAAACCACGCTTAATGGTGTAATGCTAAATGAGATTCCCCTAGCAACTTGGTCCCCTTTGCGCTATCAGTTGACCACTTTAAGCCTATCACAGCTTCCCATTGCTTTTATGTAATCTCCGCCCTAGCAATACCTCTGGTGGGGGCTGAGCTGTGGGCGGTCAGGAATCCTCATTCAGCTTTACACTGGAAATTGTTTATCATTGAAGGGAATCTTTCAAAATACAATGAAGGGGCACACTATGATTACAGCACCGGTGTGGTGGAATCTCAGTAAAAATAAATTTACTAGGACAAGATTGCCACATGGTATGTGCATTTGCATATGTTGATGTACCAGTTAAGTCAGTTACACGTAGCTAAGATACAATCAGTAGTGTAAGGAGCATAAGTAGGAATACAGGATATACGAGTATTTCTCCTCCTCCATTGTGCTGGGCAAGCCATGTGGTCAAACAGGATTTTAGTCTCTATTCGGTTGATTAGATAAGAGTATGTGTAGGTTGAACTGATTATGGGAGGAGCTACATGCCTATATAAGGGACCTACACTGTATGATCAGGACTCAGACTTTGCTGTTTTTTGGTGACATTAGTCCCTCTGAGTCCCGGTCGGTGAATCGAATAAAGAATCTCTTCCTTCCTGAAGAAACCTGTGTCCATCTCTCTGTGCTTGGCTTCCGTCAGTTTCTCCGGTATCACCGGGGGAAACATTACTATTGAACAGGGGCCGGTCGGGTGTCGCGGTTATTTAAGACCGCGACCGGGCCAAAGTAATGTTGGTCGGCTGGGTGGAAGTGACAGCCTGTGTATCTGTGTCATGGTGTGAGCATGTATCAATGTTTGTGTGTGTCAGGGTGCATGTGTGTATATGTCAGTGTGTATCTACATGTGTGTATGTTTTGGCGTCTATATGAATTTGCGTGTATGTGTCTGTGTATTTATATGCATCTGTGTGTTAATGTGCATAAATATCTGTGTAAGTATGCATGTATATAGAAAGCAAGAAATAGGACTAGAAAGTCCTGGGCAGGAGAGTAATAGAATGGGGAAGGGATCCCTACCTTTAATAATCCTAAGGGAAGACAGAGTAAAATAGGACAGGAAAAAATAGGGAGACTGAGGTAATAAGAGGAATGTGTAGTTACACATCCAAAAAACAAAATCAATATCCAGCTGAGAAAACTGCCTTACAGGTCCTCTAACTGGGATACAAGTCTAGGCTGCGTGTGATCTAAGCCTCATGGATAGAATAAACAGGTAGACAGAGGTACAATAGCAAAAAACTGGGCTAAAATAAAGAGGTGAAGAGACCTCTATAGGGGGATAACCACCCAAAACTACACCCAGACAGGAACCACTGGTAATAATTTGCTGTCTCTATTTACCACGGCACTGTGGAGAACCTCTAGTGCCTACCCGAACCTTCTCCCTGCCTGTCCTAGTAGCTAAAAGAATTAAATTAAATCAATCCATAAGTGCTACAAAAAATAAAATAAATGATTAAGCAAAATAAATAAAGTATGCATGTATGTATGTGGTAGTGTATGCGCATACATCCAAGCAGTCAAACACCAGCACAACATACAAGCACACGCCTGCAATCTAACACAGATATTACATACAAACACAGCCCTGCATTAAACTAAAAAAAAAAATACAAACACACCCCTTCACTCAAACACAAATACTTCACCCAAATGTACATCTGCATTTTAAAGTGAACATTATATTCAGACACACCCCTGCAATCAAACGAAAACATTACATACAAACACACCCCTGTATTAAAACACAATAACTATATACAAGCACCCCTTCAAACACTGTACATTACACTATAGTGCCAGTAAATGCCGCAACGCTGTACGGATATACAACCTAGAAATTTTTACTTGGGTTGCCTTGGAAAAATACTAAAATATTAGGGGGCACCTTAAACCTAAAAAGTTTGGGAACCACTGATATAGCACAAACAAAATCCTACAAAAAAAATAAAACACATGTACAACATACCACCACCAATGTTTCAGCGTAACCAAATACCTTTCTCAAGGGACCAATCATGGAATCCACTCATAATATACAGCCTAAAGAACAGCTGATGGCTATTAGAGCAATTCTCAATGGAGAGCGACCATGATGTCATCACGTGCACAATTGTGAGAATACTAACATGTAATTACTGATTCAAAAATAAAGCAAAATATAGTATAACTATTTACTCAGACATCCATGCCCAAATCCGTGAAAACAAACGTTTTAAAAGGCATACAAAAGATGCATACATTATAGACGTGACCCAAAAGTCTTTTTATATTATATAAACATCTATCCACCAAAGGAACACAGAAACTCTATTAGCATGTTGAAAATAATGAATACATTTGAAAAACATAGATTTTATTAAAGACATGGAGGCTCCTATTATGCATATCTATTTCTTTATTACTCTCAGCAGCAAAGAAATCGAGATAAATAAATAACTGAAATGAACCAAAAAATACAGTGCTCAAGCAACCAATCACATAACACAGGAAGTGACTATAATATGCTTGAAGCACCCACAATCCCTCTCTTTCTTTGCTGCTCTCAGACCAGTTAAGTACACATGTTCTGCTCTGTGCCTAGTATTGAATTGTTTTATACTGATTTTCTTGTGTTATTGTTTGTTTGCTCCTAGTTATAGCCCTTGGGCTTATTAGGAGCCTACTGCTTTTACTTTGATTTCGTATTATATTATCCGTTTGTTTAATTTTCTCCCCCTGTGGTGTGCTCCCCTGGGGGCTGTTATTGCCACGTGCGGCAGTGCCGCCACCCGCCCTCTCCCCTCCCTACCGCAGACTGCGGGTGGCCGTGGGGAATCCCCTGCATCAGACCCTTCGGGCACACGCCGGTGAGCCTCCGCTTAGCTCAGCGGCGGCTCCCGAGCGTGTGAAGGTCGGGCCGCGCTGCTACTGCGCGCGCGCCACTTCCCCCACTCTCTCCGGCTGTCTCACCTCCCTGCCTCGTGCGGCGGCCATCTTTCCTCGTCCCGATCTCGTTCCTCTGGCGGGTCACTCCTGCAGGCACCCAGTGCCCGCTCTCCTCTCTCTGGACACACCACTGTGGGGTAGGTTTCTGCTTTTTTGTATTGTATCATTTGCTCTGTGCTATGTGAACTTTTAATGCTGGTTCATTTGCCTTCATTTTCATTGATTTTTTCATTCCTGTTCCTATCTGTTCTGTCCCCTTTTTGGGTTAATAAACCCTAACCACTTTTCCTTTTGTTTTCTCCAGAATACTTATATTTCTGTCTCTATTTTATTTCAGATTGCCTGTCATTTTTGCCAATAATTTTATTCCTCACCTGCAATCATGCAGGATAAGGGTGATGGCCCTGAGGGCCACATTGATGAGTTCCATCAGGGGGTCCCTGAGGAACAGACCGTGTCTGAGGAGTTCCAAGCCCTGCTGGACTCCACCATGGCATCTTCTCTTCAGAGAGCGCTCGCCTCCGCTATGGGGGCTATGTCCTCCTCCTTTTCCAAGACTCTAGCACAATCTCTTTTGCTGCCCCAGGTAGCTACCCCTACCCTACTGGGAGCGGGTCCTGAAGGCCAAACACCTCTCCTCCCACTCCATGACGCAGGTTATACCTGCCCTGACGGACTCGCCTGAGGCAGTCACAGATGGCGCGCTACCACCGCGCAAAAGAGCCCCTGGTCAGGCAAAAACGTCCAGATTATGGAAACGGGCTAGATCCCGTGAGGAAAGGTCGGAGAGCGACCGGAGTGAGGAGGATGACTATGAGGAAATGGATTATGCCTCTTATGATGAGGCCGGCTCGGAGGAGGGAGCTCCCCCTGCCGCAGCATCCCGTACTGGGGGCGCTACTCCTGCTAAGGGTGTTGCTGCCCAGGGGGCGAGCGGCGGCGCAGTGCTCCTGGATCCGCAGGGTAACCCCCTGTTTGATCCGGACGACCTGCGTCATCCTCGCTCAGCTGAGCATATTGCCCGCTATATTGCGCACAGGATGCGCACGCCACTCTCTAAGGAGGGTCGCAGTAAGCTGCGGGCGGAATGCCCTAGACCTTCAGTCCCAGGATCGGCGTGTAAGACGCCCGAGGTCGATCCTCAGATTGCACAATTTCTTAATAAATCGGGCTGGAAACAGAAGAAGGGCCTAGATTTCTCCCTGAGACACTGCCAGGACAAGATAATGGACACTCTTGGTCCACTGTCTAAGGCCTATGAGGTGTTGGAAGCCACCTAAGCAGGTGAGGCGGAACTTGATCTAGATGTGGCGATTGGCTGGGTACAGCGTGCCACTTGCCTGCTAGGCAATGCCAACATGGCCGTATCGGCTGAGCGCAGGAAAGCGATCCTGCTAAAAATTGACCCGAAATTGGCTACCATGGCCATACCAGAACCAGGTCCCTCGGCTGAGGGGATGTTGTTTGGCGATACTTTTGTCAGAGACTTGGGGTCTTACGTGAAAACTTTCACCGCCATCGATAAGGCCCAGGCTAACATGAAGAGGGTGTTTTCCTCTAGAGTTTTTGGAGGGGCTGGGCGCAAGGCCAAGGATTCCGGGGTTCGTTTCAAGCCAAGAGAGGCTCCTTCTTCCCTTCAAAGAATTTCCAGGAGCCCAGACCGGCTCCGTTCTTCCCCTCCAGAGGGAGACCCTGGAACTCCCGCTATCCGAGAGGTGCCTCGTCGGGCAGACGCCCTTATGGTGAGTACCCCTTTTTTCCCTCATACGCAAGAGCGGGTGGCTGGCAGATTGGCCCAGTTTTACGAGGCGTGGGCTGCCTTGACAACAGATGCTTGGGTTCTCCAAACAGTGCGGGGTTACCATATAGACTTTGTGTCCATGCCTGTTCAGCTCTCTGTCCCCAGGGAACTGTCACTCGCTCGAGATCAAGAATAATTGATCTCCTCGGAGATCATGGAACTTCGCACCAAGGGTGCAATACAAGAGGTCCCGTTTTCTCAACCGGGGTTTACGAGCAACCTCTTTTTGGTCCCAAAGAAAGGAGGAGGTGTACGTCCATTCATCAACCTCCGCCCCCTCAACGCCTTTCTTCAATATCGACATTTCCAGATGGAAGGCATCCATTGTCTTCGAGACCTCCTACAGGAGTCCGACTGGCTGGCCAAACTGGACCTCAAGGACGCTTATTTTACGGTTCCTATAACCACGGACCACAGAGATTTCCTCCAGTTCACCTGGAAAGGGAGACGATGGAAGTTTACTTGTCTGCCATTCGGACTCTCCTCGGCGCCCTGGTGCTTCACCAAGGTCATGAAGCCGGTAGTGTCCTTCCTCCGGAGCCGTGGAGTGCGTCTGATTATATATTTAGACGACATCTTACTGATGGCTCAATCAAAAGAGCAATTACGGGTTCATGTCTCATGGAATATGTCCTTGCTCCAGAATCTAGGTTTTCTCATCAATTGGGAAAAATCGGTGTTGGATCCCACCCAATCGATAGAATTCCTGGGGTTTACAGTGGATTCCATCCAGCAGTTCCTATTCCTTCCGGAGTCCAAGATGAAGGCCATCAAGAAGGAGATCAGACGTACGTTACGTGCAGACGACCTCTGTATCCGGCATCTGGCGAGGGTGATTGGCCTATTGACTGCTTCAATACAGGCGATATTTCCTGGGCCTCTCCATTATCGGGCCCTTCAACGATTAAAGGGCTCTCACCTGCGCGCAGGCCAATCTTACGAGATGAGAGTGAGGCTGGACGACGAGTCCAGAGACGAACTGACCTGGTGGCTGGCCCACATGGACGCCTGGAACGGGAGAGCCATATTCGGATCCGTCCCGGACATCGTGATAGAGTCCGATGCCAGCTTACATGACTGGGGTGCACGTTGTGGAACCGCGTCTACCGGAGGCAGATGGTCAGATCAAGAGCAAACGCTCCACATCAATTGCCTGGACCTATTGAAAGGGGCATTCGCTATTCGTAGCCTTACACCAGAACGTGCGAATTGTTGTGTGATGCTCAGGATGGACAACGTGTCGGCGGTGCGTTACATCAACCACCTGGGAGTCACGAAATTGCGCATGCTAGCTCTCATGGCAAAAGACTTCTGGCGGTTCTGCCTTTGCAACAACATTTCCGTGCAGGCGGAACATATACCGGGACTAGACAACTCAACGGCCGATTGGAACTCACGTTACTTGAAAGACTCTGGAGATTGGCACTTACACACTGCGGCCTTCCAGGGATTGGATCTACTTTGGGGCCCATTTGAAGTGGACCTTTTCGCGTCCCGTCTCAACACGCAAGTGTCGAAGTTTTTCAGTTGGAGACCAGATCCGGCAGCAGTGGCGACGGATGCGTTCCTTCAGGAATGGCTGAATGCTCGACTTTACGCCTTTCCCCCGTTCAATCTGATAGTTCGCACGCTGCCGAAACTGGCTCGACACGGCTGCTCGATGGTGTTGATCGCGCCACTGTGGCGGTCTCGACCTTGGTTCCCTCGGTTACTGGAGTTGACGTCAGATTACCCACGACTAATACCAACCTTCCCGAATCTCCTGAGGGATCCGGATGGCAACTCGCACGAGTTAGTGGATCGCGGCCTTCTACGTCTAATGGCATGGCCCCTTTCAGGGGACCCTGGACTATCGCGGGAGTTCCGCAATCAACTCTCGACCTCCTCGACAATGCACGGGCACCAGGTACTCAAGTGGCATACCGATCCGCCTGGCGAATCTGGTCTAGTTGGTGCGTGGGACGGTCAGTGGATCCCGTATCTGCCCCTTTGCATATGATCATGGAATTCCTTACTGGGATGTTTGAATCATCTTGGTATCCAAATCAAGATCTGACACTGAAACAGCTGTCGGCTAAGGTGGTCATGCTGTTATGTTTGATTTCTTGTAAGAGGGTTTCGGATGTTCAAGCACTTGACTGGAATGCCATTGCGTTTACCCCGGAAGGCATCTCCTTTAACATATCCAGCAGGACGAAGTCGGCTTCAAAAGTGTTCGTCTACCCTAGATTCCAGGCTCTCTGTCCAGTTGAATGCCTTCAGGCCTATCTAGAGGTTACTCGACCGTTGCAATCCCCGGATTTATGCCCCTTGTTCATTTTGTTTCGAGCCCCACACCTTCCGGTGTCTACCCCTACGTTGGCAAGATGGGTACGGGAGTTGTTGACTCTGGCCGGGATCGATACGTCCAGATTCACCCCTCATTCAGTCTGTGGAGCTATGGCCTCCAAGGCTTCGGCTATGGGCTGCCGCTTGGAAGATATTCTACGTGCAGCGGATTGGTCACGGGAATCGACTTTTCGTGATTTCTACTTCAGGCCGATTGACCATTTTGCATCTCAAGTGGTTTCTAAGCTTTGAACTTGCATAATAGGAGCCTCCGTTTCTTTAATAAAATTCCCAGATTTTACTATTAACATGACGTGAAGTCATGATTTTATTAAAGACACGGAGGCGAGTATTATTCCCACCCACCGGTTGTGGTTGGAAATGGGCTGGTATGGTAAGTTTCTCTATTGGAAGTTTTTTGTTCCAATGTTTCAGTATCTGACATTATATGTATTGGAGATATGCGTTTATTCTACCGCTTGATATATTAACATATTTTAGGTGTGGGGAGTTGGGCTTAACTTAGTGATTTAATTGATTGTCGGTATGCACATACAGTTTGGAGCCCAGATATTACCATATTTTTTCTATGTCTCCCTTACCCTGAATTTCTAGTGATTTCCATGTTGGAGATGCTGTTGGCTATGTTAGCTGAAGTTGGATTTTCTACGTTTTGGTCTTCGTTATCCGCAAGAAAGAGGGGGATTGTGGGTACTTCAAGCATATTGTAGTCACTTCCTGTGTTATGTGATTGGTTGCTTGAGCACTGTATTTGTTTGTTCATTTCAGTTATTTATTTATCTCTATTTCTTTGCTGCTGAGAGTAATAAAGAAAGAGATATGCATAATACTCGTCTTTAATAAAATCATGGCTTTACGTCATGTTAATAGTAAAATCTGGGAATTTCGTCATTTATCAACTGTTCTGACAACGTAAGGAAACATTTTTTTGACCATATTTAAGCTATTAAGTTGCCACTAGCAGCATGGCAACCTTTTCACTGTTGGTTTTATTTCACTCACAATTTTATATTTTGACAAAATGGAAGAATGCATATTTTCTGTTTGAAATTTGTACTTTATATTATTCATTATAATTAGTTTGTACTAAAGAAAATAAATATTTAATACATTTGTTTTATTTATTTATTTTTTAAAAAGCATGGTATGTTGCTGCCATCTAGTGCACATTTTGCAGTTTACAGACACATTTAAAAGGCTGGTGTATGAACCTTAACCACTTTGAGGAAGTGTTGATTATTATTATTATTATTATTATTATTATTATTGTCATTTATATAGTGCCAACAGATTCCACATATGGCATTAGTCAGCAGGTGGATGGAATCCTTTTTTAATTAATGAGTCAGTTTGTGCTCTGGCAGTAAAAAGAGAGAAGAAACTACAGGGCTGCATTCATTAATGACATAGTACCAGGGCCGGCGCGTCCATAAGGCGGCACAGGCGGCGCCTTAAAGCGCACAGGCTCTGGGGGCGCAAGATTTCAGTGACCGGCAGCTCTCCCTCCTGCCAGGCCACCATCTCGACCCCCGGCGCTGCGTGCGGTAGTGCTGAGATCAGATGCGGCGAGGGAGCTCTAATCTCACCGCTCTGCTCCCTCGCGCGCTGTCTGCTGATACCGCGGGAGCCAGAATATGACGTCATATTCCGGCTCCCGCGGCATCAGCAGACAGCGCGCGAGGGAGCAGAGCGGTGAGGTTAGAGCTCCCTCGCCGCGTCTGATCACAGCACTGCCGCACGCCGCCCAGCAGCCCAGTAGCCCCACTGAACCCCAGGGAATGGTTATCATCCACACCAGCTCTCCAGGTAGGGAGGCTGGGTGGAAAAGGTTTATTTCTAAAATAATTAGTAAAGTTATGTGATGTGTCTGTGTGTGAGTGTCTGTGTCTGTGTGTGAGTGTCTGTGTCTGTGAGTGACAGTGTGTGTGTGAGTGTCTGTGAGTGACAGTGTGTGTGTCTGTGAGTGACAGTGTGTGTGTCTGTGAGTGACAGAGTGTGTGTCTGTGAGTGACAGTGTGTGTCTGTGAGTGACAGAGTGTGCGTCTGTGGAGGGGGCGGAAAAATGCATCTTCGCGTATGTACCTAAAAATCCAAGCACCGGCCCTGCATAGTACAACAATATATAGCACAGTTACCTCTCATACGTTTGTTTGAGCAGGGCCTTCTTCACATCTTTTTCTGTTAATATTTTGTGTCAACTATTTGACACTATAAAAATAATATTATAACAATGTCAAGGTTGTATTCTCAATTGAGAGTTGGTGTGAGGCGTGGAAAAAAAAAGGTCTTAATCTATTAATTTGCAAAAATTGTATCTTGTCCCTACTCGTATTAGTCTTGCTGTTGCTGGAGATGTTTTCAGACTCAGGGTACACTGTATCACATATGGTGTAATGCCCTAAGCTCTACGAGATTAACGATGAAGTCACCAAAACTTTTGACATTTTTCATTAAATTTTCTCTTTAAAACCTAAGATGAATAAACATAGTAAATGTTTAACAATTAATTTTGTCCTTGCTATAAAAAATCTGTATTGCCAGGGATTGGCCGAAAAGCTTGGCGCGCAATAATTAACCACATATGATATCAAGGATAACAAAAGTAGAAGAGAAACCTGCTCATGAGCTTACAATCCAGAGGTGAATTGTACAATGAGGCAAAAGGTTGTGAGGATAGAATACAATTGTGAATTAACAGGAATGTATACATGATTGTACCAATATAATTATTTTTAAATAACACTATAGCACCTCAATTTTCTTCCCCCTCCAATAGTTATTAGGGGTTTTTTAGTAAATCAATTAATTTAACCATTTTGCTCATCTGTAATCCAGCTTCAAGACAACATCTTCTTCCCAGCCTTATTCCCCTCCGCTGATGCTTCTCAAAGAGAAGCATTGATTGAATGTTCGACATCCTCATGCAATGCGTGAAGACAACAAACATCAAGAAACAAGTTTGACACAATTCTGCATGCAGTAACACCATCTAGTGGCTGTCATGATAAACAGACCAGAGGTGCATTTAGCCCCGCAATGTAAACATTGCTGTATCTCTGAAACGAGAGAGTAGAATGGTAGGAGCACTGCACTGAGACCACTTAATTGCGATTAAGTGGTCTGGGTGCTTATAGTGTCCTTTTAAGTATAGTGTATACAGTGAGTAGTGAGCTGCTTCTCACTTTAACTTATTTGTTTTCACAATTTACTTGACAGGCGCACAGTCGGATTTACCGGCATATGCGCTAACCTTACCCTGAACCTCATTAAGACACTGACACAGGTGATACTGTTGGAAATATTAGCCCATAGCTTATTAATTATTAATTAATTAATTAATTAAATAAGGTATAACAGATAAGTATTATTAAAACCAACATCCCCCCATATACAGTAGTAATGTTTCCCCGGCAATGACCCAGCAACAATAACAATAAATAACAATCTAATTATATATTAACACAGAAACTGGCCTTCCGATATGACCACATTTCCACCAGATTAAATTGTAGGGGGGGGGCCGGGCCGGGCCGCCAAGCGGAGCGGCAGCACACCAAACCAGCTCCCGCTATAAATCACTTAAAACCCCAATTATAAAACCTAAAACTCCACCAGCAATCAAGAACATACCGGGAGCTGAGCGGCAATGCACCCTGGAGTGGAGTGAAGGGATTTCTGACCCGCCAACAGTGAGCACTGAGCATGGTAGCAACATGAGGCCCTCGACTACATGAGCACACGAGGCCCACAACACGCGGTGACAGAGAGGGAGACGGGGACCCCGGCCCGGCCCCGCTCCCCCCCCCCTGGCCGGTGGGGGTGATCCCGGCCTGAGAGTCCAGACTTCAGAAGCTGGGGGAGGAGACCCATCCATTGGGAGCCCGTCGGGAGGCACCTGAGACCAGGATGACCGGAAGGCGACTTACACCCGCACAGCCCCATGGTGGACTCGGCAAACCTATGGCGGGAACATACGCTGATGCACCTTGGCCCGCGGAATGTCGGATCCTGCGGCTGAACTTCCCCGGGCGGCAGACCGGTAGGCACGGAGCCGGCCCGGACATCCGGATTTGGTGGTGGTCCTGGAGAAGATGCCCCCGGTTCTGTGAGCCCTGTGGGGCTGGGATGCGCGGGCCCCCTGGCGGACCGGTGGCCGGGGGGACGCGCCGGCACCAAGCGTGTGACTGGAATGTGGTGAGGCATGACAGGGCTGGAGCTCCGGGAGGACCCCACTGGGACTGGGGAGGTGCAGGAGACAGGCGCCATGCGGACCTACTGGGGGGGGAACCGCTGGACTGCCAGAGTCTCTGAGTGCCCACAGCGCAGAGGGGCTCCACGCTGACACGGGGTCCTGCCTTTGGGAGGGAAAGAGGGGGGTCCGCAGACTGGGGGAGCCGGGGGGACTCAGAGACACGCAACATGTCCGCTACACGTGGTGACCGAGGGAGATCCATGGTACAGACACCCAGAGCCTACTGACTCCACGCAATACAACCTCCCCCCATCGGGCATCTTATCGCCCACCCAGCGAAGTGACTTAAGCAAGTGGTTAATATGACTGTGTGAGTGGTTAACATAAATTTGCATGTCCTCACAGAATGTAAGGAATGTTGGCCAAATTCTATAATTATTATAGCACTAAGTATTTTTGATGAGCAGTAATGGCCTTAGAGGCCAAAGTCCGATAACAAGTACCAACGCTCAGTGGAATAAGTAGAGGCGCAGTTATACTACCAAAAGCTGAGAACTAACACGGATTAGCTTGGCGTAACAATACGCAACACACACTTATAACCCAATCTAGAAACGCATACGCAGTTTATACTACAGTGCCCCCGTGGGCTAAAGTTTAATGTCGTTAATTATTGCTTGCATAACAACCTGATCACTGCATTATGATGAATATCTACACGTCCACACCTTAGCTTAAAATTGAATATGCCCTGCATGTTATACACATCTTACATTACTTCACTGACGATAAAAGGAGACACTCGAAGAGCCCACGCATGCTTTAGCTTTCTAGCCTTAACCCGACATAACTATACAAGGTATTGTGGATAGATGAATACTCTACACTATTGACTTAAAACCTGGTTAAACATTGTTACTACAGACCCTACTAACTTGCATACTACCATATTGCCTTGCCACATAGCCATGAGGAGGTAGCCTACGACATAAGCTAACAGCTAACGTTTAATGACGGAGTACAGCTCAGTCTAAACGAGTCCCGGACAGATACCTATAATAAGCGGACGAAGTGTAGCAAACAATACAGCTTGAAGAGCACTACCCACTTCTCTCTACAGTATAGCCTTAAGGACATACAGGTTATTGTTAGCGTTACAGTTATGTGTTAGAAAATTGTTGGCAATTAAACCGGACCGAATCACTCCTGTGCAGTAAGCTATACCAACAATGGTTAAATACAACTGATTTAGAGATGCCTATATCATTAGCCATATATGCCTTTACGCGGGCGACCGCACGCATTATATGTTTGTTATCTGACCTCTGCGAAGGCAACAATGCACTAACACATGATCTGACATACACGCCTCTGCGCAGGCGACTATCTGCTCTCATTTACATGTCCTGATCAACAAGCCTCTGCGTAGGCGACTGATTGCCTCAACAGTGATGTGTTTGATATCCGCGTTTAAATTGAGACGACAATAAAAATATTTAAAAAAACAAAAAAAATTGTAGGGGTGTACCAAGGCACCACTATACCCCCAGGTTCGAAGCCACTGAAAGGCTGGAACCTACCAACCAAGTGTAACACTGCCTAATACAGACTAAACCTCAGGATGCCCACTTCCATCTACCCCCCGATTTAACCTGGCCATTCCCCACCGTTGTGAAGGAAACGGGAAAAATTTTACCTAACCAAATTCAGGGAGGGTGAGAGGGTCAACTAACAGGTACGTTTTGGTTTAGTTAAGATGTCCACTTTATAAAATGGCCGGTATAAATACTCCCATCGTAACTCCACCCCCAGCTTACTAGCTGTCACTCAACTTCCCCTAGCTGTTATGCCTACCTCCTGACTCTGTCAAGGCCCACTCCCCTAGCTGTGCTGTTCCATGGGCTATATATTTGATACTCATTTTAAAGCAACATGAAATATCTTGTCACTATTTTAAATAATAATAAACAACATGTATGTATATCTTAAAGAAAACTTTTTATTTTATGTTATATTCACAGCAGAAAAAAATAACTTTCTACCATGTGATTCATCATGCAAGACCTGCAATGTATCGGATACATCATGCACTTCATGCCCACAAGGTAAAGTTTAATGGCTAATCTTAATTTTCTACCTGGGGGAAAAAAACATGATCAATGGTAAAAATGCACTTCTAGTACCACGGTCACTACAATAGTGGTGGAACATACTCCTATGTGATCACCTGACCTCTGCCATGGACTTATAAAGCATAGTTCTATCCAGACGGAGTCACACCCTTCCAGTACTGGGAAGCACTCCATTGAAAGACAGACAAGGGAGTCAGTACAGCAAAATGTCATAAATGTAGGTAAACAAAATTCAAATACATTGGGGAAAATGAGCTGTGTGGTAACTGCAATTAGCCTGGCTCTATACAAAATGTATTCCATATGTTTGTGATAGGTTCTATTTTTATTTATTTATTTTTTGTAGGGGGTGTTATTAATTTAGGATAGATTGTGTATGCTATTATTGAAACCTGATGTATTGCATAAATATGTAATTTAAAGTTTTACCATAGCTGTTAAAAGTAGTCTTTTAAACGTTTATTTGCTAAACAGTAAATTGACAACCTCATTGCAAAATGGCTGACAAAATGGCTAAGTTTGATTGTATACACAGAATGATACAGATTGTCTTATTCGTGCCAAGTGTGTTTTTGATTGCACATGCATGTTTTATCAGTTTTTATAGATTCTATCTGGTGTAAAAGAGAAATGTGATGGTTGGCAGGTATGCAATAAACTCTTATAGTTTTGAATTGCCCATATCATGACTCTATGTGTCAGAGATTAAGCAACATGACCCTCTGTCAGAGTTTGTAAAATCTGCCAACCCAGACTCTGCTAAACTGGCAGTCAACCACCCTCCTCATCCAAAAATAAATATTGTTCATATTTATTGTGGAAGCCTGGTATCAATTATACCTAATGTACTTGGAGCAATGCAATAAAGTGTGACCTTTTAGTTAATGCACATTTCCAATGACAATAGATTTTCTGTTGTCATGTCGAGATTAAATGATTATAATGCATGTGTTTTAACTCATGTTTCAGAAACATACCTCTTTGAACAGAGCTGCACAGACTCCTGCCCAACAGGGACATTCAGCAATGGAAAGGATAGACGCTGCGAGAAATGTACAGTTGGCTGTGAAATATGTGCCGAAGGTGACATCTGCGTCAAGTGCTCCAATAATTACCTGTATAATGGGAGATGTCTAAAGACGTGTCCAGAGTAAGTTCTTCATGTTTATACGGGTTATTATTTCTAATTTTAAGGGTTCTATGTATTGAGGAGGCCTATCTTAGGCATTAGCTGCCCCCCAAATTAAAACATGTCTTTACCGGTGTATCTTGTAACCCCCCTTTTAAATTTCTTGTCCTATTTAGTATATTTTAGTGTCTTGCACCCCCTTGTGTGTCTCTTACAACCCCCTTTTGTATCTCTTATTTCCCCCAGACACCTTGTGTGTCTATTTCATTCCCCCAGCCCCTTTCTATGGCTCTCTTTCCCCAGCTAGAGGCTGGGCGGGAGGAGGGGGCAGGGGCTGTAGAGGGGGGGCGGTGGTAGAGAGAGGGCAGGGGCTGTAGGGGGGGGGGGACAAAGGCTGTAGATGGGGCAAGGGCAGTGGTGAGGGCCCATGAACTGTAGAGGTGGGTACAAGGGCTGTGGCAGTGGCAGGGGCAGGGGACAGGGCTTGTAGAGTGGGGCACACAGACTGCTTGAAAAAAAGATTGAGTAACAAAAGAAAAACTAAAGCATATCTTCCTCTTCCTCCCCCCTCCCTGGGGCTTACCTTGGGGCAGGGAGAAGGAAACCTTATGGTGGTCTTGTGGAACAGGAGCCTGTAGGTTGAAGCCTGTAGACCCAGTCAGGTCCTCTGGGGAGTCTGGGAGAAGAGCAGTGGAAGTCACGCCCTCCTCCTGACATCATCAGAAGGAGCTGGCTGCCTTCACTGCCATGTTACTGCTGTGTACTGCCTGCAGGGAGATGGAGGTGATTTTAAAAAATTGAGGCCACAGCCAGAGATAGGGAATTCTGATTTGTCTGCCCCCCTGCTCTGTTGCAATAAGGCGGCCTGTGCCACCTTATAGACGCGCCGCCCCTGTGTCAGACAATCAGGAAATTATTTGACATAAACAAGTGCTTTCCTGGTTCCCAGAAAATACCTTGACCTCAATGGCATTAAAACTTCCACATTATCAATGTCAGTTTTATTCACTCTGGACATAATTGGTTGCATTTGACCCAAACACAACTGTCCAGGCTGGACGAAATTTACAGTTCGCAGTGTAAAAGTGTTAATTCCTCATTATCAATGAGACTGAGGAGGGAGCGGTGCCAAGAGCCAGGAAGAGTCCGAGTCAATGTAAAATTTGTCCTAAATCTCACTAATCTAAGCATTATATCCATGTGATTCCTTGCCCTTAATTACCTTCTACTATTGCTAGTCTTTAACCCAATCCCTAAGCACTCTACACAGTGGTGGGTAGTTCTCTCTTGTAGAGTGCAACACAGTAGTAGTAGGTTAAAAGAAAACAATATCGGAGCTGGTTGACTATCTGCTCCCACTCCTTAGATGAACTTTCGCCTGAGCGCCAAGAACATGTTGTTCCTGTAACCGACATTTTGTTTTGTTTTAATAGTCAGATCAGCAAGTTGGTATATCTTGTTATATTTTATGTGTATTGCTAATTGATGTTAAGCCTCAGTTTTAATTTTTTTAGCGAGCAAAGCACCTTCTCAAATGTAAGTCCTGTTGAATACACACCCAGTGTTTAGGTCCTACTTTATGAATATGTAAGCTTTCAGTTTTATCCAACTGCCTTGGGTCCTATTCGTCTTGTTTCATTTAAAAAAAAGTGTGCAGTCTATTAAGTGTGTCTTATCTGAAGTTGTTGTTTTTTTTTTATCTTATGACCAATCTTTTATTTCTGAGAAAACATTTGGGATGTATATTTGTACATCAAAAATAAAAGTTTACAAAAGAAAAAAAAAAAGGAAACATTCACCATGCAGTGATCACAAGTTAAATGTCTGTTTTCTTTCATTTTACTGTGAATGAATTGGTTAGTCATATGAATGATATATTAATGTAAAGGACAGACAACTCACCCTCTAGGTGTCTCAACCAGCAATCTTCACTAACATTTCCAAATGTGTCTTCTTAAAGGCCTCTGTGGTCCAAAAACGTGCCTTTCTGTCAATCTAGACAAAACAACAAATTCACATGTTTTTACGACCACTAAATGACTCTACTTTATATTCTTGCTGTATTATAAATTTCATTACAAGGTCTTTCTATCTATATTTTAAAAAAGAAAAACTACCACAACAAGAAGACATAATCTTAAATTAGAGGGGCAAAGGTTTAAAAATAATATCAGGAAATATTACTTTACAGAGAGGGTAGTGGATGCATGGAATAGCCTTCCAGCTGTAGTGGTAGAGGTTAACACAGTGAAGGAGTTAAGGCATCCTATAGACTGGAAGCTCGTTTGAGCAGGGCCCCCATCATTCTATTGTTCCTGTAAGTATTTGTAATTGTCTCATTTATTGTTAAATCTCACCCTTTGATTATATTATCAAGCGCTACGGAATATGCTGGCGCCATATAAATACCAGTAATAATAATAATAATAGGATAGGCATAAGGCTTTCCTAGCTATAAGATAAGGCCAGGGACTAATGAAAGTATTTAGAAAATTGGGCAGACTAGATGGGCCGAATGGTTCTTATCTGCATTCACATTCTGCATTTCTAGCTATATTTCTCATTACATTGTCTTCTTTTTTCCCATCATGCTTTGCACAGAGGGTTCTTTGGACTGAAAGGAAACTGCACAAAATGCAGCCAGGAATGTAAAACATGTGCCCAAAGTGCTAATTTCTGCTTGTCATGTGAAAGGCCAAAGGTGCTTGAGCAAACCACTTGTAAAGCTGCTTGTTCCGATAGTCACATTGACATTGATGGTGTTTGTGAACATTGCCCTTCTGACTGTTTGACGTGTGCCGATGAGCAAATATGCACAGGTACAACAGGTGTCTCTCTTACTCTCTCACTGTGTCTCTAGCTATTTCCAACTGTGTCACTCCCCTATAACCTCTTTTTCTCTCACTCCCACTGTGTCCCTCTCTTGCACTGTCTCTTTCCTTCATCCACTATTACCTGTTATTGCCTGCTATGTGCTACAGGTTAGTAACTGAACAGCACTGCCATATCATCTTAAAGAAATACAGTGTCAAATGTTAATATGAAGAATACCCTCTGGGGAGCGATGCTTGAAATGGAGAGAGAATATTTATAACAATTTAGAATAATGCGGATATTTAGAATTTTTCTACACAATTAAAAATTATTTACATAGCACCTGAACATTAAAGCTTTTTGTTTGTTTTTAGCCTGTCTTCCTGGTTATTTCCTTTATGAGGACAAATGTCTGCTCTTTTGTCCTGATGGCTATTATAATGAAGTCGGAAAGTGCATGCCTTGTGATCCAATGTGTGCAAAGTGCAATGGGCCACTCAGTGATGACTGTGAGGAGTGTTCCAGCCATAGCTATGTTTTGTATAATGGCCGATGCTTTAAGACCTGCCCAAAGAGGACTTATTATGATGTGTTTACCAAAGATTGCCAAGGTAAGTGCTAGATATAACAATTCTCAATGTTTGCATTTCTGTAATGTTAACATAGCTCCAATAGTCATAATGAATAGCATTTTAATGGTGAGTAAAGTTTTATGAGGAAATAATGGCATTAATGGGTTTTGGAGACATCATAATATACCACAAGAGCAAAGGTCAAGAAATATATGGATCCCTCCAGAAACAACAAGATGGCATTATTTTCCTACAATATGCTGTTACCTATAATGTATTATGTTATATATTATACATTTATAAAACAAAATACATTATTTAAAAAGGACACTTTAAGCATTGTAACCAGCATGCATTGCATAGCTTATGGCGCAGGGAATTTGCTTGTCCCCATCTCTTTGCACCATACAAATATTTGTGTACAGTTGACCGTAGGCACACTCCATAGGCACACAATGTGCGTGCCCTCCCCTCTATGGCTCTCTAAGATAGACTAAAATATATTTTTCTCTCTCTCTTGCTCTACATATAGAGTACATTGAATTAATTATTATTTGTATCCTTCTAATTTGCCTCTTCTAGACTGTGACACTACATGTGAGTCCTGTTCTTCTGCTACATCTTGTGATGAATGTAAACACGATCTTTCTAAAAACAGTAAAGGTGAATGTGTATCATATAAGGATTGCTCTCTCTATGAGTACTTACAGGAGCATAGGGGATGTCGGCCATGTCATAAGCAATGCTTGAGGTGTACAGGGCCAAGTTCAGAACAGTGCCTAAGCTGCAAAGATGGTCTCTACCTTCTTGGTAAGTGCCACACCAAAATGTAATGAGTTAATCTGTGGTCTGTACTCTGTTTATTGTTTCTAATAGTGAATATCCATAGACTCCTTATAATGAAACATGTGTACATGCTTTTGATGTAATATTTAGATGTGCACTGATCTATAGCCTATGGCTCCCTCTCATGTGCTTCACTATTAATAACAGGGAACACCAAAAAATATGAACTCATCTCTCTGCATTCTCTTTTTCCTGTTGTCTGCTCCTCCCCTTTGTTACTGCTCTATGTGCTCACATCCTGGCATAATTTTTTACGCTTAATGCTGTCGCCCTGCGTAATTTTATGGTACCTCTGACACATGTCAATTTTGACACACATGATCCTGCATTGCATCCTAATAGCAATGTTACTCTTGCAAGTTTTGGTGTCAAAATGATGACCGTTGGCCGATAGGGTATATTTCTCTACTTTCCAATTTGCATTGAAATAAATAAATGCTCAAATAGGACAGTCTAGTCTTTATATAACATAAATGTGATCACTTTGTCTTTAGAATTGTCTTTATTACATCCCACTCACATTTTAGTGAGCCTGCACATGACTGGCTCAGGTATACCAGCTCTAGAAGGATAAGACTTCTAAGGGAAGCTTCAGATCTTCAATCCTCCCAGTAAATAAATGGTGAAGATAACACTTGATCACTGTGATGATTCTATACTTGAAGGACTGTGATGCAGCCTTCTCACTAATACACAAATATGTCCCGTCTAGGCCCCTACGCGCTGCTGGAGACCTACGTCTAACCTCTGTTCATACACCTACCTCTGATGCTCACCCTAAAGACTTCTCTGGGGCTGCACCGTTCCTATGGAACGCCCTTCTCCTCTCTGTCAGACTTTCACCCAGTCTCCACTCCTTCAAAAAATCTTTGAAAACTCAGTTCTTTAGGAAAGCAAATCAATTAATCTGTCAACAGCTTTCCCTCCCCGCACCCTGATTCCGCTCCTGCAACTGTCATCAAAACAAAACACTAAGTCCTCAATGAACACTATCCTACCAACCTACTTTTCTACCCTACCCTTACCTTTTATTTTACTATAGCCCACTCCCACTAGTATGTAAGCTCATTGAGCAGGACCCTCAATCACACTGTTCCTGTGCGTCAAACTTGTCTGGTTACAAATACGTGTCTGTTAGTCCACCCATTGTATAGCCCTGCAGAATTTATTGGCGCTTTATAAATAATAATACTATTAATAATAATAATGATTTTTATATTTAAATAAATTTGCTTGCTTTACTCTAACTTGCTGCCTGTTATCTTTGTTTTCGTTACACCCCCTCCCCCCCCCCCACCACCACCACCACCCATCCTATCCTGCTTTTCTTCCAACCCTCACACCTGTATTATTCACTTCCATATTTCTGACTATCAGAATCTGAGTGGATTTAATCTATGTTTGTGAAGCACATGATAGTGAATACATGTGAGAAGATCAGTGAATGGAGCAGGGAAATAAAAGATCTTTAATAATAAAATGGATGTCACAGTAAGGATATCTTGCATGAATTAACAGGCAACCACTGAATGTATATAGTCAATAAATGTGAAAATGTACAGCGTAAATGCACAATAATAATAATTATTATTATTATAGTGTTTGCTGGTCAACCAAACAATGTGATGTTTTGCTTGATTATTCTCAGATTCTACCTGTATGAAGGAATGCCCAGATGGATATTACAAAGGTGAAGAAAACCGCTGCCTCCCCTGCCACGGAACATGTAGCACATGTAGTGGGAGAAGTAGTACTAGCTGTATGTCTTGTAAAGCTGACAGGTATTTCCTGGGTCACTCCTGCAAGGAGGTCTGCATCCCAGGGTACGTGCCGTATTTATATGCTCAGAATTCTCAACCATATATTGTAATACAAATAATAACTAAAACTTCTCCAGGGCACATTAGGTTCTTCACGCAGCATTGCTTACTATTAAAGTTCAATTAATATTAATTAGAAATTTCAGTCTGGCTGCCTTTAGAGGAACAGTCCATGTAGCATAATCACTAAAGCTTGTTATAATGGTTATGGTTCTAGTCGGCTATTCAGGCCACCCCATATTTTTTTCTTAAACTGTTTTCAAGTTTGTTGACCAAATCCTGGGTTCCCCTAGAAACCAAAATGATGTTTGCCTATTTTTCATAATGCTCAAGCTGAATTTACACTTACACATTAGCAATATCAATGACATAAGCCCTTTAGGTAGACAGACAGATAAAAAAGACAGGTAGAATGATAACAGACTGATAAACAGGTAGACAGACAGAAAGATGGATAGACATATGGGTAGATGGACAGACAGACTATGTAGGTGTTTTGTTCATTATGCATGGGTCATTGGAAAGATGGATGGATGGATTGATGGATGGTCTTGTGTCTGTCAACATTATTTTTGTATGTCAATTACTCTTTGTTAAATTTCTCCATTGTATGACTGGAATGTGTTAAATAAATGCTGGTGTTATCAAATGCTAAAATTTATGACATACTTCACAACATTTAGAGATTTGTCATTGTGATGGTTCGGTGGGCCTACAGTGGGGTGTCTCAAGTGATGAAACTTTTATAACTGGCAATGCCCAAAATAAGTGGACTGACACAGAAAGTGGGTGGGCTCTCCAACTAAAATGGCAATTCAGGCTGGCCCCTCAACATACAGGACCATGCCGATAACAATGCTGAAGAGCTCTCTGCATAGTCGTAATGCCCGCTGCACAGCGTGAGCACGTCTAATGATGCACTTGCACTGTGCGGCCTGAAGACAGTTACCTGTCTTCAGGCCGCACAGTGCAAGTTGACAGATTTTCCTGGATGTGGGAAATCTGTCAACTAAATATGGATGGTGGGACAGAACCATAAAATAGGGATGTCCTTCCAAAAGCGGGATAATTGAGAGGTCTGTAATAGTAGTGGAAGGTGCAGTTTATTTCCTTTTTTGTATACTAATATCTGTCTTATATTAAAAGTAAGTACCGTACTCAAAAATCTAACAAGCAAAAAAACTTTTTATGGTGAGGCCAACCATAGTTAACTTCACCACGTCTTGCGTATTATCTTTGAACCTGCATTTTAAAATGTGGGGAAAATGAAAAAGAATACAACCCAGTCTGATCTTTCTGCTCATTACTCCTATATATTTATTTTACTGACCCACTCTGCAACCAACATTTCTAATTTTCAGTCATAAACAATAGGATTTCGGTAATAATGCTTGCTTATCCCCATTCACTCATGCACATAAACCCCAGCAGAAAGACTCCACATGAGTGCGCTGCCCGTATCAAACACAGAAACACATAGAGACTGCATTAATCATGCTCACTACATTGCAATCTGGAGCCCTAAAAGAGCTTATAGTTTATAATCTAAAGAGACAGCTTTTGGAATGGTTCTCCAGGTAATTTAATGCAAAGACTAAGAAAATAAATACTATTGCGAGTTACAAAGTCCCAATAAAGTTCTCCAAATGGGCTCACAGTTGACATCCTTTAAGGATTATTTTATATTTTGGAAAGAAGAATATCCTTAGGCACTAAGTCTGCAAAAAAAAAAAAAACGTTAGACCAGAGCTGTATTTTAATAAGAGGTAGAAATGCTATCGTTAGAGGAATACATTCGCCTTTTGATCCATTTGGAATCAGATTTGAAGCAGGGATATGATAAACAGACCTTGCAGAATGTAATTATTTTGTCTAGTCTAGCGCAAGGTGACCCAGAGCTTTATCATGTGCAGATTAATTTTGGAAAAATATTAGAACACACCTCCATTCCATAACCTTGCATAGCTTTATGACTTACTCATTGATCCTGTGTGCTGTGTTGCCCTATTTTTATTATAAGCTGTAAAAGGAACTGTGAAATTACCACAGGATGTACGAGCAAGTGAATACAAGAAAGATATTATTTTACTTACAAAACAACATTGCAGCAATATAATAAAAGTAAACCACTCTTCATTATTTTTGGAGATCACAAACCTAAAACTTAAGGTACATATATTTAAAAATCCGGTCCTGTGCTCTGAGCTAGATTATATGTTTAGTTATTTTGATTGAATGGATTGTTTTGTTTTGGAAAGTCTTGTAATCAACTTTTACTCTTATTTTCCCAATTTATATTGCAAAGATGGTTTCTAAAGAAGTTAATTACTGTCCGATCAATACAGAGATGTCTATTCTTATATATATATATATATATATATATATATATATATATTACAATTAGGCTGTCATAGCTATAGAGAATATTGTTAGTTGTACTTGACAAAAGGATTCAGATAAAAATAGGACATTAAATTGGTCACTGTTTACAAATGGCATTTGGTTAATGTATTGCAGGGTAACACTTACCAGGAAAGGGCCCACACGTGGCCCTATGCCCAAACCAGTTCCAGGGCGTTTGGTGCTTTGGACGGTCAACTTTCGGGCGCTTCTGCGGTCACAATATGAGGTGCTCCACCTGGGTCTCGGGTAGCATTTGTTCCCCTTAGTCTCAGGCACCTTCCCTCCAAAAAGCGCTCTCCTGGCGGGTTGCAAAGTTGTTCAAAACCCCGGACCAAGTTGTCCGGGAGCCACATGGTCACCTCATGCCGAAAACAGTACCATAACATTTGCGGCAAAGTCCCGCTGAGGTGACCGGGAACCCACGAAGTCCTCATGCCAAATTTAGTTCCATAACGATCGAAGTTACCTAAGTACCGCTGAGGACAATTCATGGGTTTCTGCATGCGAACAGCTGCCAGGGAGCTAGTGTTCGGTTCCAGTCGATTGAAGGAAAAGTGCCGAACCAGGGGCAGCCAGGGAAAGCTGCTAATGGCGGCTGGGGAGATTTAACTCCTGAGCAGGGTCTTTGTATGTGGCCCCTAGTCCTTGGGCAGGAGGCTAGCTAGCAGGCTCCTCCAGAAGCTCATGGCATCGGCACGTTTGCAACACACACCCTAATGAAATGGGCTGTGCACACCTATGCATAGCACATGTTAGATTTACTGGAGTCTGGGCAAATGAGCTGCCCAGGCAGACCCAGCAAAGAGCCTTAATACTGGCCAGTCGGCCAGACTACTGTAGAGGCAGGCACTCAGGGATGGGGCATATGTGATGTCATGACATGGGTGGATGATATGGGTAGAACATTCATTGTGCTGCCACAATATATGGGGGGTGGGGGCGGCAAATCCTTACAACCGGCCAGCATAATATTCAATGAGACTCCACTGAGCAGGTAGCAATTCTGCAGTTTCCAATAAATGGCAGTCACTAGATGCTCTTCCTCATTAAAGTCCTTAGATCTTTGCAGGTCTTCACATTCTCCATCTTCACAGGAAGCTCATCCAATGTTTCTCAAAAAAAACATTGAATTTGTGGATTGCAGTGATTTTCGTGCATGGGCCCTATGTCTTCAATGCTTCTCTAAGAGAAACATTGTATTTGACAAAAGTAATCAAAATTGATCCCAATGTCTGCCCCAACTGTCAAAACGCATTAACTTTTTAGGTGGCAGAATGGGTCATTGATCTAAACTAAAACTAAAGTAATAATTTTAACATTAGAGTGCTATTTTACTTTGTTTCCCTATGCAGAAAGGTTGACTTGAATGACTTGACTCTTTCTTTAAATATGCTGCGAGTATGATTCTATTACTTGATTCATTTCATATAATTTATAACTCAGTTACCTGGCCATAAAGGATAATTATTGTTTTCCAATACTACCTTCAATCTTCTTTCTTTATTACACTATGTAGGTAAGATACTGCACTCACATAATATTTAGTTTAAATTTTTTTTTAATCGTTTAAAAATGTCAAAAATATATGTCAAGTAGCAGGGAGAATGAAAGGCTTATTGCATACTTGCTTCACTATATATTACAGCTTAAGCAATATTTTCATTGCATATTAAATGTGGGGGTTGATTTACTGATATAATTTTCACTGCAAGTGATCTTAGTTTTGAACCTGTATTGTCTAGATGCTTGTCATTTTTGACATTTTCAATAAAACATCATGCAGGTATTATGGCTTCAATTAAATATTTTTGGATAATCTTTCCAAATGATTTAATATTTTTGGATACATTTTTAAACAATTTTTTCAAGATGACATTACTAAAACATAAAAATATATCAAAAGATATAAAAAAAAAATTTAAAACAATTTCAAAATATTAAACCATTTTAAAAGTTTATGCAAAAGTATCAAATAATTTGAAAGCTTATCCAAAATATTACACGGGGGCCCATGTAGGTATGGTATCTGACTGGAAGTTAGATATACATCCCAGAAACTTGCACGTGAGGCTTGCATATGAGTGTAATTCCACATATCAGTTTCTAATGTCTTTATAGTTTTGTAAATCTTTATTAAGATCATGATCATTATGTTTGTTTAATTCTCAGGAGTGAAGGACACGCATAATGTTGTAGAAGCAAGTCCATGTAGTTAAAATATGCTAAAGTTTTAATTTTAGCATTGAAGCTGGAATATTTAGAAGAATAATCTTAAGTACAGTTTGACAGTGTCCGGCAAATTTATTTCAGATCTGTGTAATAAACTAATGCAAAAGCTATCAGAAATCAAGAGTGATCTACTTTAACCATTAATTAAAAAAAAAAATATGAGATGGACTTCAACAAAAACTACAGTAAAGAGAGTAAATGAGTCCACTGATCTTTGCATGATTTCAGTTGCTTTGTCGTCAGGGCGGTCACAGCAAAGACCCAATCACCTTACATGCACTCAGCTTGCTCAGGTCAAATAACTCAATGAAAGTGGTTATTGATAATTTATTTTTTTTGTCTTCGGCTTTAGGTATTATGCTGACAATTCAACGGGCAAGTGTGAAAAGTGTGACAAGACATGTGAAAAATGTTCCGGTCCACATTCTACTGACTGTCTCTCCTGCCCCAAGAATTACTTCTTGATGCACAGTAAACAACAGTGTTATAGCTCATGCCCAGAGTCTTACTATGAAAACAAGATGAAGAGGACCTGTGAAAGATGCCACACAAGCTGCAAATCCTGTGATAGTAAGACCATCTATAGCCTGTCTAGGTTCATAATCATTCACAATGGCCAACAATTAATCATCAGAAGAGCATCTGCTCGGTTTAGAGTAAAACTATCTACCTACTAGTCTTTTGAGAAAGAGCAATCAATATAGTCTGTGCCTATTAAGTATTTAATAACGGAATAGGAGAAGAGATGTTTTAAATGCTTTTCTTCAATCTAGATACCAGAATGTGTCACTTCCTCCTAACCAGCATCATTGAAATGAGTGCTCAAGGTGGAGATGTTAGCATATAGATAGTGGTGGCCCTCAATGTGGCTTCTTCTTCAGTCTTTTTACTCTGCTTTACAAATTGTATATAAGAGCAATGAGAAAGGTTACATGAATAGAGAAAAGGTTAAATAAATCAGTTTTTTTTATTTATGTATTTATTCTAATGTTACCTATCCTGTCCAATAATAATAATATGTTTGATATCTAACAAAGCTCCAACTTATACATTTTTTTTTTATTACACACAGGATTTGGGGCTTTTTATTGTACATCTTGCGCATGGGGCTACCAGCTGTTGACAGGAAGTTGTATCTCGGAATGTCTCGCTGGAGAGTATAAAGTCAAAGAGGTATACATTTTTGGCAAAATTGGTCATATTTATTTGATAACAGATTTTTTGAGTTCTTAAAAAAGAACCTTGTTTTCTTCAAGTAACACTAATATCAAGTAACCATAAATGTAAATATCTCCTTCTTGGAGATGAAACAAATGAAGTATTTGGATAACATAATTTCTCTAAGGATAGTAGTCCAAAACATTTCCCCTAATAGCAAACCACAGTGACATCAGAGATGTAACTAGTTTAGAAGTTGTTTTGGAAGGTTTTGACAAAAATTGAATTTGCGCAAACACAGCCTACTGCAGTGTGAGCGTGGCTTGGTTCTGGTGGTGAAAGGGTTAAAATGCGCTATTTGGGTTAAAATCTGCACTAGAATGGAAATAATGATAAAAACGCCTCTTAACATCACCCACATTTACTCCAAGACAATTTATAAATGGGGTGCCTTGATCCTTTAATTAAATTAGAATAAAAACCTACCAAATACAATTTAGCACAATATGTATGCAATTTCAAAACACCAATAAATTGGTCTCTTCAGGTATGTAAGTCTTTACCAGACAAAGGCATAATAATATTATTATGAACAAACAATCACAGTGCATATACTAAAGCAGATGACAAACAAATATTTACACTGACAACAAATAAAAATAAAATTAGGAAATTAACAGAAGTCCTAAATTACTCACTAAGACTGTCAAGAAAAGCTGGTGACTCACTCAAAATTAGATCTTGGTCCCTAGTAAGCACACTCGGTATTTACATATAATTGGATATATACTCTCTGCAAGTTTGTAAGATGGCCCAGAGGTGGTATGGGAGGATGGAGCGCATAACTATCGGAACGATAGGTGACCTCCCCCTTGTGTTTTCAGTTTACGTATACATACAAGAAATGAATGTTAATGACTGGATTTTTTGATACATATCCTAGTGAATTTTTTGTCAAGTTACAGTCAAGTGCAAGCCTCTAATGCCAACAAGCAGCATTTGATACACTTTCTTGTGTTCATCAATTAAGTTTAAACTTTAAAGAGACACTCCAAGCACCATTACTCCTACAGCATGCTGTTTTAATTATGGTGTCAGGAGTGGCCTGGCACCCTCCACCACCAACTGTGAGCAGTCAAATCATCTCAGCCAACAATAAGATCAGTCAGGCGGGCAGTGACCGCGAGAAGCGGTCACGTGTCCCGCCCGACACTAAGAGCGCGCCGCGCGTCTCGGGCGCGCTCTTAAAGGGACAGTGGGAGACTAAATTAGAATCAGTCTCCCATTGGCCCCTGTCATGCCACGTTCCCCATACACTCACGTTTTGGGGGCGTGGATATGACAGGGGCCAATCAAAGTGAACATTAGGGTATTTATACTCACCTGTTTCCTTTGCTCCTTGCCCTATCGTGGTTTCTGTCCAGTTCCCTTTAGTGCTTGTATCGTTCAGTTGTTTTTTTGGTGCTTGACCTTGGCTTTGTTCCTGACTCCGCTCTCTCTTTATCCTTGCTTGCTTATCCGCTGTTTTGTCCTCTGTGTACCAGTCCTCGGCTTGTTCTACGTTACGCTGTCTCTCAGTTCCCTTGACCTCGGCTTGTTCTAGACTCTGTCTTTCTTATACTCGTCCAAGTCCGGCCATTCTAAGGTCCGGTAAGACGAACCCTGGTTTCTTGTCTCTTGACTATCTGAACTATTCCTGCGTGTTGGGGTATATTACCGTGACATTACGATAGGGCCATGGACCCCGCAGGTTTAGGACAACAGATGGCCACTCATGAGGCTAGATTCGCAGAACAGGATCACCGTATGGATCAAATGGCTCAAGCCATCCAGACACTGTTATCCAGATCAGCTCCGGTACCTGTACCTGCGGCTCCTGTAAACCCTATACCAGACACAGCTAATATGCCTAATGCTTCAGCACATCTAACCCCGCCACCTAGGTATGGAGGGGACGCTAAGACATGTAGGGGATTCCTTAATCAAGTGGAATTCCACTTTGAAATGTACCCACGTTCATTTCCCACTGATAGATCTAAGGTGGGTTTTCTTATGCACCAGCTTACGGATAAGGCACTAGAATGGGCAAATCCTATTTGGGAGGCTAATGGGCCTATGGTACACGACTTCAATAGCTTCCTCACAGCGTTTCGTAGAACATTTGACACGACTAAAAGGTCAAAAAATGCCGCCAGGGCATTAATGAGAATAAAGCAAGGATCTAAATCTGTAGCCGATTATGCTATTCAGTTCCGTACCCTTGCCTCACAGGTAGATTGGACTAATAATGGGCTTACTACTGCGTTTATGGAAGGTCTGTCTGAAACTATGTTGGATGAGGTAGCAGCTAAGGACCTCCCTGTACCCCTGGAGGACCTGATTGACTATCTTATCGATATAGATAACAGGATCCGTGACAGGTTATATACCAGGTCCAGAAATAGACGTTTTGTTCCCGTTAACTCACCTAGAGCTGAGACTCCCGAGGGATCTAAAGGGTCAGAGGAGGAACCTATGCAGTTAGGGGTTGCCAAACTTACTGACGCTGAAAAGCTTTATAGGAGAAAGGAGGGACTTTGTCTTTATTGTGGTAGGAGGGGTCATATGAGACAAGAATGTCCCGTGCGTCTGGGAAACTATCGCACCTAAGACCGTATAGAGGACTGGCCTTGGGTGTGACATCACAGTCCTCACATTTGCCTCTTAATAAATTACTTCTCCCTGTTTCCCTGCACCTTGGTAGTAACTGCATAGTAGGGAATATACTAGCCCTGGTTGATTCCGGAGCGGCCGAAAACTTTATTGATTCCAGTTTTGTCAAGGAGAATAACATACCCACCAGAGAGAAGGAGACACCCTTGGCCGTTGAGGCCATAGATGGTAGACCATTATGCTCTCCAGTTATCACACATGAAACTGTTCCACTACATATGTCTACAGGGGTGTTACACTCTGAGACCATTCAGTTTCAGATCATTACTTCTCCTTCCTCTCACCTCGTGTTAGGGTATCCTTGGTTGCGTACTCATAATCCCACCATTGATTGGGAGTCAGGACAAATAGTTTCTTGGAGTGATTCTTACCAAGAGTCTTGTATTGTTAAAATCACCCCTTTGAATTCTACTAATATTCCTCCCGTGCCTACGGTCATACCCCCTCAGTACCTGTCTCTTAAATCTGTTTTTGATAAAAGGGAGGCTGAAAAATTGCCACCTCACAGGCCTTACGACTGTGCTATTAATTTACTACCTGGTACGATGCCTCCCAAAGGGAGAATATATCCTTTATCTCCTCAGGAGAATCTGGTTATGGAGGAATATATTAAGGAATCTTTAGAGAAGGGATTTATAAGAAGATCCTCTTCCCCGGCAGGGGCTGGTTTCTTCTTTGTATCTAAGAAAGATGGCGAATTAAGGCCTTGTATTGACTATAGGGGCCTAAATAAAATCACCGTCAAAAATGCGTACCCCATACCTTTGATCACAGAACTATTTGATAGGCTTAAACAGGCCACAGTTTTTACTAAATTGGACCTTAGGGGTGCTTACAATCTCATACGTATCAAAAAGGATCACGAATGGAAGACCGCATTCAATACCAGGAGTGGCCACTACGAATATACTGTGATGCCCTTTGGCCTTTGTAACGCCCCAGCAGTTTTTCAAGAATTTATTAATGATGTCCTACGTCAATATATACATACATTCGTTATAGTATACTTGGACGACATATTAATTTATTCTACTGATTTACAGACTCATCACATGCATGTTAAATTAGTGTTGAGAACTCTTCTGGTTAACGGTCTCTATTGCAAACTCGAAAAATGTTCATTTGATCAATCTGAAGTCCAATTCTTGGGTTATATAATCTCTGCCAAGGGTTTTCGTATGGATCCCAAGAAGCTTTCTGCCATTATGGAATGGCCTCTACCTCAGGGTTTGAAAGCCATTCAGCGTTTTCTGGGGTTCTCAAATTATTATAGGCGTTTTATTAAAGGGTTTTCTGCCATTGTAGCACCTATAACCAGAATGACCAAGAAGGATGGTAATACTCATGTCTGGAAACCAGAAGCACTCGAGGCCTTTGAATTCCTGAAGGCTTCATTTGCCTCTGCTCCTATTTTACAGCATCCTGTCCCTTCACTGCCCTTTATTCTTGAAGTTGATGCTTCTGAGATAGGGGTAGGTGCTATCTTGTCTCAAAGAGATTCACCTGAAAAGCCGTTACACCCTTGTGGCTTCTTTTCCAGACAGATGTCCAAAGCAGAGAAGAATTATGATGTAGGCAATCGTGAACTCCTTGCTATCATTTTGGCGCTCAAGGAATGGAGACATCTGCTAGAGGGTACTAGGGATCCCATCCTCATTTTAACAGATCACAAAAACCTCTCCTATCTCAGTGAAGCAAAAAGATTGTCTTCTAGGCAGGCCAGGTGGTCTCTGTTTTTGTCTCGTTTTAATTACATAATCACATACAGACCAGGTGATCGTAATACTAAAGCTGACGCTCTGTCCAGACAATTCGAGACTACTGACAAACTCGAGATCGATGTTACCCCTGTCATTCCGCCTGACAGAATAATAGCTACTACTGTTCTTTCTATTTCGTCTTCCCTCTTACAAGCTATTCAGGCTAAACAAAACTTGGCTCCTGGGGAGAGGCCTGCTGATAAGCTATTCGTTGATATACCGGAGAGACGAGACATCTTGTCATTATATCATGACACTAGAACTGCTGGACACCCTGGTATTTCTAAGACATTCTCAGCAGTTTCTAGATATTTCTGGTGGGCTTCCTTGCGCAAGGACGTAACCGATTACGTTAATGCCTGTAGTACTTGTGCCAGTATGAAGTCCTCCCACAGAGTTCCCTGTGGGTTGTTGCATCCGTTGCCCATACCCGAGAGGCCGTGGTCCAATATATCCATGGATTTTATTGTTGAATTACCTCCCTCTAATGGTAAAACTGTCATCCTGATGATTGTGGATCGTTTTTCTAAGATGGCTCATTTTGTGTCCCTTGTCAAATTGCCATCATCCAAGGAACTTGCCTCTATCTTTGCCAGGGAGGTGTTTCGGTTGCATGGTATTCCCACTTCGATCGTGTCCGATAGGGGTAGCCAGTTTATCTCCAGATTCTGGAAAACGTTTTGTACAGAGATGGGTATCTCCCTCTCGTTTTCTTCCGCTTACCACCCCCAGTCTAATGGAGCTGCTGAACGTGCCAACCAATCTCTAGAGCAGTATCTTCGTTGTTTCGTGTCCCACCATCAGAACAATTGGGCTGACCTTCTTCCTTGGGCTGAGTTTGCTCGTAATAATGCTGCTCATGAATCCTCCGGTAACAGCCCTTTTTACGTTGTTTATGGCCGGCATCCCGTGGTTCTTCCAGCTGCGTTCTCCTTGCAGGGCATGCCAGCTCTGGATGAACATTTGGCTAGTCTACGTAATACTTGGGAGCAGGTTCAGTGTTCTTTGGTGGCTTCCGCTGCTCGCCAGAAGGTTCAGGCAGACAAGCATCGCAGGGCGGCTCCATCCTATGCTGTGGGAGACCGGGTTTGGCTTTCTACTCGCAATATTCGTCTTCGTGTGCCTTCTATGAAGTTGGCCCCTCGTTTTATTGGTCCTTTTCGTATCTTGCATGTGGTTAATCCTGTCTCGTATGCATTGGATCTTCCGAGGAATCTACGCATTCCTAACGTGTTTCATACCTCCTTGTTAAAACCCCTCCTGTGCAACCGTTATACTCGGCATGTCCCTCCTCCTCCTCCGGTTTCTGTGGAGGGCCATGAGGAATTTGAAGTGGCGGCTATAATTGACTCTCGTTTTCTTCGGGGTCGCCTCCAATATCTGGTACATTGGAAGGGCTATGGGTCTGAGGAACGCAGTTGGATTTCCGCTGGCGCTGTTCACGCTCCTCGCCTTGTGCGTTCTTTCCACGCTCGTTTTCCTGCCAGGCCTGCTCCTCCCCGCCCGGTGGGCGTGTCTTCAGGGGGGGTACTGTAGCGGTACTTACCCTCTCCAGGGGCCGGCCGGGGTCCTCTCTTCTCGCCGCGCGCGGTCCTGCTCCTGCACGAGCCGCGCGCGGCTCAGCCAACAATAAGATCAGTCAGGCGGGCAGTGACCGCGAGAAGCGGTCACGTGTCCCGCCCGACACTAAGAGCGCGCCGCGCGTCTCGGGCGCGCTCTTAAAGGGACAGTGGGAGACTAAATTAGAATCAGTCTCCCATTGGCCCCTGTCATGCCACGTTTCCCATACACTCACGTTTTGGGGGCGTGGATATGACAGGGGCCAATCAAAGTGAACATTAGGGTATTTATACTCACCTGTTTCCTTTGCTCCTTGCCCTATCGTGGTTTCTGTCCAGTTCCCTTTAGTGCTTGTATCGTTCAGTTGGTTTTTTGGTGCTTGACCTTGGCTTTGTTCCTGACTCCGCTCTCTCTTTATCCTTGCTTGCTTATCCGCTGTTTTGTCCTCTGTGTACCAGTCCTCGGCTTGTTCTACGTTACGCTGTCTCTCAGTTCCCTTGACCTCGGCTTGTTCTAGACTCTGTCTTTCTTATACTCGTCCAAGTCCGGCCATTCTAAGGTCCAGTAAGACGAACCCTGGTTTCTTGTCTCTTGACTATCTGAACTATTCCTGCGTGTTGGGGTATATTACCGTGACAGGAGTGCTGGAAGCTCTCTCTTTGAGTAAAGCAGTACTTAGCTCATTGAGGGAATAAGGATTTAGCTAATTGAGAGCGATAATCTGACACTGTTAGCCATGAAGTAGCTCTGCACTGCAGGACATAGCTCAGGACAGCTTATGGAAGATGTCATTATTATGTTGATAGAGTAATTATATAATGATTTGTTCATTAATTGGTTGTGAATGGTATTGGTCAGAAAATACATTGTCTAGATCTGGATAAAAAGTCATGTTTTTGAGTACAGAGAGTAAATTCCAGGGCAGTCCATGGTAAATTTAATGGTAAATTTTCAAGCAGGACAAAAGTGGTAAGTGGTGTCCCTCAGGATTCTGTTCTGGGTCCACTTCTATTCAACATATATATAAACGATCCTGACGTAGGTGACCAAGCCATGTTTCAGTGTTTGCAGATGACACAAAACCCTGTAAAGTAATACAATGTGAGCAGGATATAGATTTTCTGCAGAGGGATTTAGATAGATTGGGAGACTGAGTGCTCCAATGGCAGATTAAATTTAATGTAGAAAAAATAAGTTATGGGGTGCACAAGAAATTTACACCCTAAATGGTAGTGAATTAGGGATAACAACACGAGTCTATACAGATATTTAAACAGCAATTGGATAAATACTTGCAGCAACATAATATACAGGGATATCAATTTTACTTAGTGGGGTAATAGCCTTTTGATCCAAGGAGATATCTGACTCCCAATCTGGGGTCAAGAATGGATTTGTTTTCCTAGTTTGTTGCAAAATTGGATGTGCTTCAGACTAGGTTTTTTGCCTTCTTTTGGATAAACAGGACAAACAAATCTGAGAAAGGCTGAACTTGATGAACACATGTCTCTTTTCAGGTATGTACCTATGTAACTATATTAGGCAATTATTGTGTTTGTATATTTTTATAGGACCCAGATGTGAAATGTGACAGATGCCATGATAGCTGTGTAGAGTGTAAGGGACCAGGCCCTCTCAACTGCACAGTGTGTCCAGCAAGTTTTGTTCTATATGTGGACGAAAGTCGATGTGTTCATTGCTGCACTACCAAACCAGAGGATTCAGGAGAATGCTGCGATTGTGCTGAAACACTAGGTAAAGTTACTTTGTGGTAAAAATCTTTGGGTAATAGCAAAAATATGAATGTTATTAATAGTGCCAAAGTCATTGTACATAATTGGAGCAGTCAGTATCTTCATGCCAGCACGCATTCTAAATAAAAACTCTAGGAAATTACTCTTTAGGGCCAGACTTAGAAAAAATCTGGCCCGGATATTTTTTAATCACTCAGAGGCTCAGTGATAAGGAATGCGGGGCCAGAAAGGCATGGTATTTTGCAGGGCTCGAGTCCTGCAGGAACGCATGGGAATGGCGTTCCTGCACTTTTTCCAAAGCAAGGAACGCCGTTCCCGCTAGTGATCCTGCAGGACCTGCCCTGCTACCTGCATACAGGGGCCATCACACGCTGTGTTCCCTCTCCAGCTCTAACTCTCGCGAGACCCGCGGCTTTCAGAGCGTTGCCACGGGTTACCATGACAACGCTCCGCACAGGCGAGTCTCGCGAGAGTTAGAGCTGGAGAGGGAACACAGCGTGTGATGGCCCCTGTGTGCAGCGGCTGCTTCCCTCCACCGGACCACCAGGCGATCTCCCCCCTCCCTGACAAGGTAAGAAGCAGGTAAGAAGCAGGGAGGGGGAGATAATATAAACACATAAAGTAAAAAAAAAAAAATGCTCCCCCCTATCATCCAGCACACACACACACACACATACACACATCATCCAGCACACACACACACAGCATCCAGCACACACACACACACACACACACATCATCCAGCACACACACATCACCCAGCACACACACACACACACATCATCCAGCACATACACACACACACACACATCACCCAGCACACACACACATGCACACACATCACCCAGCACACACACACACACATCACCCAGCACACACACACACACACACACACACACACATCATCCAGCACACACACACATAATCCAGCACACACACACACACACACACATCATCCAGCACACACACACACATCATCCAACAAACACACACACACACATCACGCAGCGCACACACACACATCATGCAGCACACACACACTTCATCCAGCACACACACACACTTCATCCAGCACTGCATTCATTATCCACAATCTGCACTTACTACAAACACACTGCATTCATTATACACACTGTGCACTCATTATACACACTCTGCACTCACTACAAACACACTACATTCACTACACACACTGCATTAATTATACACACATTGCACTCACTACAAACACACTACATTCACTATACACACTGTACTCACTACACACACTACATTCACTATGCACACTCTGCATTCATTATACACTCTCTGCATTCACTACACACTACATTCACTACACACTACATTCACTACAAGCACACTACATTCATTATACACACTCTGCACTCACTACAAACACACTGCACTCACTGCAAACACACGACATTCATTATACACACTGCACTCACTACAAACACACTACATTTATTATACACACTGCACTCACTTCAAACACACTTCATTCATTATACACACTCTGCACTCACTACAAACACACCACATTTATTATACACAATCTGCACTCACTACAAAAGCACTGCATTCATTATACACAATCTGCACTTACTACACACACACTACATTCATTATACACACTCTGCCATCACTACAAACACACTACATTTATTATACACACTGCACTCACTACAAACACACTACATTCATTATTCATACTCTGTATTCACTACAAACACACTACATTCATTATACACACTCTGCACTCACTACAAACACACCACATGTATTATACACCATCTGCACTCACTACAAACACACTACATTCATTATTCATACTCTGCATTCACTACAAACACACTACATTCACTACACACACTGCATTAATTATACACACATTGCACTCACTACAAACACACTACATTCACTATACACACTGTACTCACTACACACACTACATTCACTATGCACACTCTGCATTCATTATACACTCTCTGCATTCACTACACACTACATTCACTACACACTACATTCACTACAAGCACACTACATTCATTATACACACTCTGCACTCACTACAAACACACTGCACTCACTGCAAACACACGACATTCATTATACACACTGCACTCACTACAAACACACTACATTTATTATACACACTGCACTCACTTCAAACACACTTCATTCATTATACACAATCTGCACTTACTACACACACACTACATTCATTATACACACTCTGCCATCACTACAAAAACACTACATTTATTATACACACTGCACTCACTACAAACACACTACATTCATTATTCATACTCTGTATTCACTACAAACACACTACATTCATTATACACACTCTGCACTCACTACAAACACACCACATGTATTATACACCATCTGCACTCACTACAAACACACTACATTCATTATTCATACTCTGCATTCACTACAAACACACTACATTCATTATACACACACTGAACTCACAACAAACACACTATATTAATTATACACACTCTGCACACACTACATTCATTATTCATACTCTGCATTCACTACAAACACACTACATTCATTATACATGCACTGCACTATATGCATAGGGCAGGGGAGGGGGGGCGGTAATCTTGGGTGAGTTCCCACACTTTTTTCCCTAGGACTTGACCCCTGGTATTTTGTCAACACCAATGGCAAGCATGTCCCCTGTCAAAGTGAGCAAATTACTGTAGTCCAATGCTCTTCCAGGGCAGTCCATGTGCAGAGACCTGCTGAAGAGCTCTCGCATGAGACGAAGACCCTGTAATTGTTCTATGCAGCACAAGTAAATGTAATGACAAGCGTGTGCTGATTTTGCTTGTGACTTGTCTCTAGTGCTTCATAAGTAGGATACCAGAATACAAAAGGACCAGAAAAACATATTGTGCATGTGTTTGGAGGCTTCTTGTGGGATTGTGTGTGCATAGAATGAGCTGATTGTGATGTGGTGTTTTGTATAAATAGGTTGCTTTCCCTTGTGTTGTGTTTGTTGTGTTCTATGCGTGGCTAGGGGCTGTAGAGAATGAGTGAGTGTGTGTGTGTGTGTGTGTGTGTGTGTGTGTGTGTATATAGGGGGAATAGTGTGTGTATAAGGGATGTAGTGAGTTAATGCATAGGGGCTGTCGTTTATATGTGTATAGGGGATGTGGTGTGTGGAGGTACTGTAGAGAGTTTGTGTTTAGGGAATGTAGTGTGTGTTTATTTGAATACAGAGGATCTAGTGCATCCATAGGGGAGTATGTATAGGGGATGTAGTTTGTATGTCAGGAATGTAGTATATGTGTAGGTTGTGCATTGTGCGTAATGTGTCTATAGTGGCTTTAGGGTGTATATAGGATATGCTAACCTTGTTTCAATAATATGTATCAGATCGATTGCAATATGTGTCCTTTTCTGACAGTGCCTCCCTTGCTCTCCAAGTCATGTGTGGTGTACCACAAGGCGCGATATTCGTCCCCCTCCTATTCACATTATTCATAAATGATCTACCTAATGTCTACAAAGAATCAACTGTGCACATGTATGCAGACAAAACCGCAAACTAAGCAAACCAAGTCTGTCACAGATAAACTGTTCATAAACCCTGACAAAACCATCACAATGATCTTTGGAACAGTGCTTAAAATACATAAACTTCAAAATTCCCATCTTTGCATCATAATAAAATCAAATAACACACTGACTGCAGTCCATTTTTTCAAATATCTAGGTGTGTGGATAGACCCTAACCTATCATTTGGCCTCCATATTGAAAAACTCTCATCAAAATTTTATCCAAAACTAGGTGCCCTGTACAGACACAAATCCTGTCTAAGCCCTACAGTAAGGAAACAGATTGTACATTAAATGTTAATGCGACAACTCTGCAGAACATTCTATTCAGGTAGGGTGGAAGCATCCCAGAAGCTATTAAACACAAGGCTGGAGAGGTGGAGGTTGCATCTAGATTCCAGCGATAGCCAATTTAACATGCCACAATGATGGGTCATGTGATTACATTGTAATGCAAAGCGACAGAGTTATTCAGTGTAGTTTTGAAGGTGAGATTGCAGCACAGATGCTTATACTATATCCCTATATTCAATGACTGCCTTGTGTTTAAGAGCTTTTTTGGGGAAGCTTCCACCCTACCTGAATATAATGCTCTGCCCAGTTGTTTCCACCTCCTATAACCTCCAATCCAGTACCAGCACAGTATTTATCATACCACAATACAAAAAGAAAGTGTCTCAATCCTCATTCTCCTACAGAGCACCACGATTAAGGAATAGCCTCACTCACACCATCAAATCCTCTCCCAGTCTAAAATCTTTTGAGAGTTCTTTGTCACTATACCTGTTTACAGAATGCACCCGTAATCATGGTTGATTATATTTCTTATCTGTACGTGTTCTGTGTTAAATTTGTAGCTTTTATTATTATTTAATATATTATTTTGTATTTTATAGTACCATATTGGAACAATGCAATGTTTGGGGACATACTTGAAAACTCATTGTATGTTTCCTGGTAAAATAATTTATATATAATATGAGATCCATTGTGTGTGTGTAGGGGATACAGTGTGTGTACTGGATCTAGTGTGTGTAGAGGATCCAAAGTGTGTCTGGAATGCAGTGTGTGTATAGTTAAAGGCCTATATTATGTGTGTGGGGTGGAGATGGTAAGAAAAGTATATATATATGTATGTGTGTAATTTTTTTAATACTACAATGTTTTGATATTTAATTTTATTATAAAAAAACAAAAACCTTTATTTCACCCCTCTTTTCTTACCTTTGACCAGGGAGGGGGGACATTACAAGCCCTGGGTTTAGTGAGTGACTGTAGCCTGCAGCTCCTCCTGCTACAGTTCACTCCTCTCACAAGAACCGGTACTGTGCTATGACGGAGCATTTACTTTGGTAACCGTGACAATTCTCTGAGGTCACAAGCGGAGCATTCAGAAACTGTCAGAGCTACAGACTAGAGTTCCTGGGTCCTACATCCCTTGCTCTTTGCATTCAACTGCCACTGGGCCAGTCAGGGAGATTTTTGAAGGCACATAGCAAGGCCTGTGCTTGAATAGCGCGGCCCTACATGGGCCGGTAGGGAAGATGCTTGAATAGCACCAGCCCTGTATGGGCCGGTAAGTAAGATAGCGTCGGCCCAAAGCCATCACGGTCCACCATGCTTTTGCCTGGTTTACCCAATGGCCAATCCAGGCCTGTAACCATGAGATAAGGTAACAAATAATATTTCAGAGAAATGGACATTAGCATTGATAAAGGGCAATTGCTCTAAACGTTTGTTTTACTTTGTCCTCCTGAAATTAAAGGTATAGCACCAGGGGGTGCACTGCAAATTCAAGTTGCGCAAGACTAATATCTTTTTTCCCTTCTTGGGTTAAATTTGAAATGGTGGAACACATGGGGCTCTATTCACTTTGAGTGGTATCAATTACTCTCTTTTTTTCTCAAATGTCTTCAGTTTGGCAGATAAATTCTCCCGAGGTTCTCTTTATTATCCACTATAAAGTGAATTGAAACTGCTACGATCTGATGATCCATGCTATTTTAAAATGCATTTCATTGCTGTAGTGAGATTCATTTGAAAACAAGCAAGCAGAATTGTATGATGAATTGCACTGCTATGAGAAGAAATCTGAAGTCCATTATGACAAGAAAAACAGTAATTGCCAACTGTTGGCATGGGAGCTATGTTTCCTCGTGATACTTGACTAATGCCTGACTTAGAATCAGGAGAATTTAAATCCATAATAGTTTTCATCGATTGTTAACCACTAGAAGAGGAGTTGTTTTGGACTTTACTTCCTGGAATTGCTGCTGGTTCATTGAATTTTTTAGTTCAGTGTGCGCAGAGGTATGCTACTTTGAAATGCACAGCTCCCACTTCAGTGTTCCGGACATAACAATAACTGTAGCAGGTCAAAAAAACATCCATGTGGATTTAAATAGGGGCTTGGATCAGGTGAATTGCCAAGGGAATGTGGGAATGTAAATTGGGGAGAGATTTCTAAATTGCAGGGAAATGAGGGGTTCTAGTATGGCAGGTACAGGTTAATTGCAGGTCAATGTGGGGATCTAATATGGAAAGAGAAGGGGTTAATTTTGTAGTGGACTGTGTGGACATACATTGGGTTTGTTTGGTGTTTAATATCAGGATGTGAATATAAGGGAGAATATAGAGCTTCGTCATAACGTGCAGTGCATGAGTAAATTATAGAATTTACCAGCACTGTGCATGCTTTTTTTTTTTTTATAAATTCTTTAATTAGTCGTGTTTTATAATTGTGCAACTTGCTCATAGTTTATTTCTCAGGGTTTCAAAGTAAAAGGTTGTCTTGTTATACTCACAAGTGACTGTGCATGCTTTTTAATCATATTTGTATAAAGTTGAACTGTTAAGACATTTAGAATTCTTTTCTGTTTGTTTATCTTACAGATGAATGTATATTAAGGACTGGGCTTTTGGCAGAAAACAAAGGAAATAAGAAGATTGCACTGTTTATTGCTACGTTTATCCTGTTGATGCTCATCATTGGCGGCATTGTATTTTTTTGGCGCCGATATAAGGCAAAAGTTAAGTCTGTCACCAAAGCTGGCTACGAAAAGCTTCCAGATCAATCAAAATCATTCCAGTCATTTAAGAGTACCAGAGAAAGTACTTCTAGCTTCCAGCATGACCAAGTAATTGAGTATCATGACCGCGATGACGACGAGGAAGAGGACGATGACGATGATGACATTGTGTACATGGGCCAGGATGGGACAGTGTATAGGAAATTTAAATATGGACTTTTGGAAGATGAAGATGATGAGGATTTAGAGTATGATGATGAAAGCTATTCATTTAGATAATGTATTAAATTAATGGTTTTTTTTGGTCAAACAGAAATAAAGGGAACTGATAATGCATATATGTTTTTAGAACATAACATAACAAAAGGGAGATCTATTGGGAACATTTGTTAAGCCATTCATGGTGCAAAGGGAGTTGTTATAATTAAATGATGTTATTTAACTTTAAAACACAGCCTTAAAGAAGTGTACCACATTTTTCTTTTTTATTTTGGTGCCAGGTTGCAAAAATGTTTGTTTTTGACTGCTGTACACTTGAAATAAATTCCTCTGTTTATTGTGATTTGTTATTCATTTCTATTGTAATCATATAAGAGTATATAATAGTATTCAGTAGATCTCTTTACACAGTGGCGTACACACAATCCATGGGGCCCCAGTGCAAAACTGATCCGTGGCCCCCTCCCGATTCCCCCCCCCTCCCCCGACAGACAGACACACACACACACACACACACACAGACACACACACACATAGAGACACACACACACATAGAGACACACACACACACATACATACAGACAGGCACACACACACAGACAGGCACATACAGACTGACACACATACGACACATACATACAAACAGACAGGCACACACACACAGGCAGACACAGGCATACATACATATATACACACACACACACGCACACACGACGCACATACATACATACAAACAGACAAGCACACACACAGACATACAAAGACATACATACAAACAGGCACACATACAGACAGACACATACAAACACACACATAATATTTAAGTCACCCTCCTGTTTCTTACCTTTTAGGTACAGGCGGGTGACTGGAGTCCAGTGGTGGCTCAGGTGGATGGGAGTCAGAGTTCCCACTCTGACTCCCTGGTCTTCCTCCCGCGCGGGCTCTCAGTAATAGCTGGGAGGAGTGACGTGCAGTCACTTCCTCCAAGCTTGTGATGTAATCACAGGGGGCCCGGTCGCGCTGTTAAAGCGCCCAGCGCTGACCGGGCCCCCTTACAATCCATATCCATCGGGTGGCCCTGACAGCATGGGCCACCCGATGGACCCCTTGGACGGCACTGCCAGGGCCACAAAAGATAATGGTGGGTACCCGGTCGCAGGGGTCCGCAGGGTGGCCGGGCCCCCTGGAGTGACAGGCCCGGTATGTACGCCAGTGCTTTTACACAATTCTTTGTGAAACAGCACATGTATAAAGAAATATAAAACGTGAAGAGTTATATGGATCAGCACAGCAAGCAAAACTCAATTTATTACTGTTATTCTTATTTTACGGATTTTCTGCAACTTTTATGTAATGTAATGTGTTAATATGTCAATGCAACATTTAGTTTTTAACCTTTTTAGTGTGTAATGGGTTACCTTATCAAAGTCTTAGTGTTATCTATGTCCTGTCTGCCTGTGAAAATATGCATTTGTCTTCCAAGTTTTATATTCAATTCCATGGGAAGCCCATGAATGAATCTCACTTGGAGTTGCTTGAAGTAGTCTATTTTAACGTCTATTTTTAAGTAGGTGTTTAAAAAACAAATGTTTAAACAAACCAGGTAAATATTGTCACTGTTTCTCTATACCCGTAGCTTTAAAGACCACTATAGGCACCTAGACCACGGGCTCCGTGTGTAAGTGTTTCTGTGTTTGTCTGTGTATGTGTTCCTATATGTGTCTGTGAATGTCTATGTGCCTGTCTATGCATGTGTGTGGCTGTGTATTTGTATCTGTGCATGTGCATGTCTCGGTCTGTGTGTTTGTCTATGGCTGAGTATAGCCAGTCTCTGTGTAAATTGCTTTTGTGTGCTTGCCTATGTATGTGTGTTTATGTGTGGCATTTTCTATGTCAGTGTATGTCTGTGTATCTGTGGCTTTATGTATGCATCTGTGAATCTGTGTGTATCTGTGAGCATCTAACTATGAGTGTGTATAATTATGAATGTATCTGTGAGTTTGCCAAAAGATGTATTAAGGGGTGGCATTTAAGAGGGACCAGAGTTGGGGGCTTTAGTGAGGGGTTACCAAGATGTGTATTGGGCTAAAGCTCTCGGTGTTTTTTAAGCCTTGCAATGCCCCTGATTCAGGTCTGCTACACTGGAGGAAGCTGTTTCTTCTAACAGCCTGGGGAACAGCGTATCTAATGCAGGTGGATTGTAAGAAAGTCCATCCAAGTGGTAAGGAATTTAATTATGAAAAAAAATAAACAGAGTAAGCACCCACTTTGATCATTTTAGCTGAACGGTTTGCTGTTGGATTATTTTATGGATTACTGGGAGGGCTGTAAATTACCCAGCTGTCATGGTCCACAGAAGTCTACAAAATAAAGACAGAACAGGAAAAAAGACGGGTTTTAGCTCAGGACCATATGATGGAGATGGGGGAGGGCTAAGATCCAAACTGAGGTGGCATGTAATCAAATGTTGCATAAAATACAAGTTGCCCATGACAATATTTAATGCATGCTTACTATGCGCCGGGGCGGGGCTTACCTGCGGCGGATGCGGAGCTAAAAGTGCAGTGTAACTGCTGCAGGGGAAGCAGGAAGGAGTCCCTGCTTCCTCCAACAACCAGAATCCAGGAGCTGCACTACTCCCACCTCCATAATGAACAGAGGTAACTATGTGTGATTGTCTGACTGTGTGTGTGTGTGTGTGACTGTCTGCCTGTGTGTGTGTGTGTGGCTGTCTGCCTGTGTGTGTGACTGTCTGCCTGTGTGTGTGTGTGTGTGTGTGTTGTTATCAACATTAGGAAACAAACAAGGTAAAAATTGCTAAGCTCAATAGGTATTGCCATGCATAAAAAAGGTTATTAATTCCCAGGGTGAAAATATAATTTTGCTTCTTTATAAATCAATGGTAAGACCACAGATTGAATATGACGTGCAGTTTTGAGCACCTGTTCTACAAAATTAATAAGTGGAATGGAAGATTTTAGTCATGAAAAAACGCTAACAAATGTAAATCTGTTCATTTAGAAAAATTGCACATCAGAGAGGATATGATAAAATTAAACAAATATATTCAGGGCCAATACCAAGGGGAGATCTGACTGACATTCTGGGGTCAAAAAATAATCTTTTCGTAGTTTGTTGCTAAAGTACACGATGCCTCTGTTTTTTCAGCCAATGTACCTTTGAATTTAAAATGCAAGCTACTCTATAAAAGGAGCCTCAGAACTTGCTGTTCCCAGCCACAATACATGCTTTCTCAATGAAAGGTGTGAGAAAATCAGTGCAAGGTATCTATGGCTTGTATGGCAAATGCATGCTGTACAAGATCTTGCAAAACCAGGATGAAACAAATTAAATAAATATGGTTGCAAGAACTGCTCACAAATGTATAGGTTATTATGTAAGTAATAATGTCCCAATTTTAATTTCATCTTAAATAGGAATATGATTGCACATCATACTAATTGGCTGCATTATATTGCTTTATAAACTGTTATTGCTGCAATCAAAAAGCTGTACTATTGTAAAAACCTGTTATCTTTGCACATTATTTTGCTTTCTGTTCTCTAACAGCAATTCATTTTGTTTGTTAAGCTTTCCCATTTCACAGGCCAATGACTCTATGGTCAAATAAAATTGATCAACAATCTGGAATAAAAGCACTTTATCTGAAAATGAATTCAATGGTACAAGACAGTTACACAATCACCTCCTTCTTAGAGACTATGGACTATATGTTGTTACTGAAACTGAATTCAGAAGATTTTATAGCTAAACATCAAGTCTAAAATGACTGGACTTAAAGGACCACTATAGGCACCCAGACCACTTCAGCTTAATGAAGTGGTCTGGGTGCCAGGTCCACCTAGAATTAACACTTTCTGCTGTAAACATAGCAGTTTCAGAGAAACTGCTATGTTTACAAATGGGTTAATACAGCCTCTAGTGGCTGTCTTGCTGATTTTGACAGTGAGAAGACGCCAGCGTCCATAGGTAAGCATTGAGAATGCTTTCCTATGAGACTGGCTGAATGCGCACGCAGCTCTTGCCACGCATGCACATTCAGCCGATGATGGGAAAGGAGGAGGAGAGTCTCCAGCACCGAGGGAGCCCGGTGCTGGAGAAAGGTAAGTGTTTAACCCCTTCCTTTCCATCCAGTCCGGCGGGAGTGGAACCCTGAGGGTGGGGGCACCCAGGGCCGGTGCTAGGATTTTTGACTACACAGGCGAAGATTCATTTTGACGCCCCACCCCACGCCTCTCACCAAAAAATAAACAATGCATCTTCACCTCTGTGTCTCGTAGCCCCCTTTTGAATTTCTTAGCCCCCATTAGTGTTGCATATCCAACCTCTTCAATGTCTTACCCCTTTGGCCCCTTTGTGCCCTTTAGTGTGTCTCCTACAACCCCTCTTATGTATTTCTTACTTCCCCGCCAGCCCATTTCTGTCTCTTTCTTCCCCTCAGCCCCTATCTATCTCTCTTTTTTTTCCCACATAGACATGGATACAGGCAAAAATACATACATGCACAAATACACAAACATACAGACACACAACCATACAAGCACACAGACATAATTATTCAGGCACACAGTCACAAAGATATACAGACACACAGTCATAAAAGGCACACAATCAAACAAACACAGTCATACAATCTACACATACAGGTACATTGTCGTGCAAACACAGACATACATTCATACAGACACAGGCACACACAGAAATACAGACACAGACATAAAGAAACAGAGAGGCATATAGAGACATACATACACAATGATACAGACAGGCATACACACACACACACTGACAGACAGATATATACACACACACACTGAGACATACACACACACACACACACACTGACACAGATATACACACACACTGATAGACATATACACACACACACTGACAGACAGACATATACACACAAACACTGACAGACATACACACACACAAACACAGACAGACACACACACTGACAGACATATACACACACACACACACACACTGACGGACAGACACACATACACACTGACAGACAGACACACATACACACTGACAGACAGACACACATACACACTGACAGACAGACACACATACACACTGACAGACAGGCACACACACACACTGACAGACAGACACACATACACACTGACAGACAGACAGACACACACTGACAGACAGACACACTGACAGACAGACACACACTGACAGACAGACACACACTGACAGACAGACACACACTGACAGACATACACACACTGACAGACAGACAGACACACACAGACAGACAGACACACAGACAGACAGACACACAGACACACAGACAGACACACACAGACAGACAGACACACACAGACAGACAGACACACAGACACACAGACAGACACACACACTGACAGACATACACACTGACAGACATACACACACAGACAGACATACACACACACTGACAGACAGACATACACACACTGACAGACAGACACACACTGACAGACAGACACACACTGACAGACATACACACACTGACAGACATACACACACAGACAGACAGACACACACACACAGACAGACAGACACACACAGACAGACAGACACAGACAGACACACAGACAGACAGACACACACACTGACAGACACACACACTGACAGACACACACACTGACAGACACACACACTGACAGACATACACACACAGACAGACATACACACACACTGACAGACAGACATACACACACTGACAGACAGACACACACACTGACAGACAGACACACACACTGACAGACAGACACACACTGACAGACATATACACACACTGACAGACATACACACACACTGACAGACATACACACTGACAGACATACACACACACTGACAGACATACACACACACTGACAGACAGACAGACATACACAGACAGACAGACACACACAGACAGACAGACATATACACACACACTGACAGACAGACATACACACACACTGACAGACAGACATACAGACATACACACACTGACAGACAGGTTCAGGAGGGTGGCTTACCTGGGATCCAAAGTGCTGCCTGAGGTAGTTGGGAGTTGGAGGAGCTGGTCCTGCCCAGCCCCCCTCCTCTCTGCCTCCTCTCTGCTCTCTTCTTGGGGGGACTTCCTCCCATGCTGAAGTGAGAGGCCGGCGGTAGCTCTGCCCCTGCTGGTCGCCAGCCGCGCTGTGTGCTACAGAGGGAGCAGGGATATGACGTGTTCATATCCCCGCCCCCTCCACACAGTCCGCGGCACTGCCGGCTTGCGCTCGGTCACGCTACAAGAAGTGACCGGCAGGAGATGGGAGCTGTGCGCTTCCCAACCTCCTGCTGGTCACCCGGACTTTTGCGCCCCCCGGGCCGGTGCGCCCTAAGGCGGCCGCCTGAGCCGCCTTATGGACGCGCCGGCCCTGGGGGCACCCTCAGGGCACTATCGTGCCAGGAAAACAAGTATGTTTTCCTGGCACTATAGTGGTCCTTTAAGTTAAATTTATTGAGTATATATTTTTTTCTTGTGTTTCCTTCCTCCCCCAATGCAAATAAAATTATTCAAAACAAAGATATTGCAATTATTACAATCAGTGGTGTATTTAGGATTTGTGCTGCCCTAGGCAGGACGGTGCTCGGGTCCCCCCCCCCTAATTTAAATTTCCCCCACCCCTTCCTGTCAAGGCGGCACATTGACTGACAGACACTCACTCACTGACAGACGCACACTCTCATATACACTGACAAACAATGACATACACACACACTATTACTTGGACACACACTGACAGATGTACGCACTCACTGACCGACACATCCACAGTCACTGACCAACACACACACACACATTCACTTACAGATGCACACATAAACACTTAAAGACACACACATTCACTTACAGACACACATACACATTCACCTACAAACACACACAGATACACACTTACAGACACATACACACACACACTTACAGACACACACACATAGACACTTACAGACACACACATTCATTAGACATACACAGACACACACACAGACATTTCCACCAACACTCACAAACTAATATTTTTTTAATTTTATTTTAAATCCACCGAGCCTCCATGGGAGAGCTGGAGTCGATTGCTTACCTGCAGTCCAGTAGGGCTGCTGGTCGGGCAGGTAGGGGGTGCACAGGCTGAGTAGGCAATGCTTAGTGAGGCCGAGAGCCGGTCTGATGCCATATTCCGGCTCCCGGTTTCATTAAGTGGCGCGAAGGGAGCTGTGCAGGAAAAGCTCAGGTAAGTATGCTCCCTCGCTGCCCACTGCCAGCCTCGGGGGGGAGCTCAAAAGTGGCCAGCCATCCAGCTCTTGAGCCCCCCAGGACAAGAGGCAAACAAGGGATCTGCCTGGGTATTTGGGGGCGGCTTTTGCCCCCCCCCCCCCACGCAAAGTGCCGCCCAAGGCAGATGCCTTGTTTGCCTCGAGATAGACACGTCCTTGATTACAATGCCTGGAAACACTGTGCTTATCTCTTTTACAATTCATTCCATTAAAATGTTTCCTAATTGTCCCTCCTATATACTGAACACCACAAATACACTGGAACAAGTATACCACATTTTTGCTCTGACAGTTTATAAAATAGTTAATTTTTCAGTTTCTCCTGTAATAATTATTTAAAATGTGTGGCTTTCTTAACTTGAAACTTACAGGTGCTACAATTACAACATTTAAAGGGACACTATAGTCATCAGAAGAACTACAGCTTAATGTAGTTTTTCTGATTTGTTTAGCCTGCTCCTGCAGGCATTTTAATATGAACACTGTCTTTTCTGAGAAAATACAGTGTTTACATTGTTGCCTAGGAACACCTTAAGTGGCAGTCGATCTGTGGACTACTCTATGTTCTGTTTTTTAATTGCAGGTTTGGCAATTGTATCTTTATTTTATGTCACTGGTGTCTGGCACTCTGTAGTGTATTTGGAAATGTTCTGTACCTTGCTTTTTGGTCTATATTAGAAGGTCTGTTATTTTGGAGTGGACCTCAGAGAGGGAGCATTCACAGAGTATATACATTTGTTGACCTGGTTTTGGTTACAGTTTTATTCCCTTAAGTACTACTATTAGTCTCTCTGGCCCAATCAGTGTCTGGATAACTTAAATCAAATTACGTAGTTGTGCAGCTTTATTAATTTAATATAGCAGCTGCTCTTCCCCATAAGTATTAATGTGTGGGTGCTTGTAATCATAGGCATGCACAGCCTATTGCATAAGGGTGTGCACCCTAAAGCACAAACACACACACCGCAAGTGTATGTATATATATATATCTATATATATATATATATATATATATATATATATATATATATATATATATATATATATATATATATATATAGATATATATATATACATACATACACTGCTGTGTGTGTGTGTGTGTGTGTGTGTGTGTGTAAGGGTGCTGTGAGGGTGCTGGTAGTGTGGTGTCAGGGCCGGACTGGGAATTAAAAGCAGCCCTGGAAAAAAATATTTACCAGCCCCATAATGCGTCGTGCCAGCATAGTGTGCAGATACAGAGTTAGAAAAGATAACTTAAAATTTAAATTATTACTCCAACGTGAAAAAAGCACATATAGGCTTAAAAAAAAAAGAGATTTATTTTAAGCAGACGTGCCTTTGCATATAACCAATGTTTCAGTCCAACTACCATGACATATTAAGGAAAGCTTGGTAATGGGACTGAAATAGTGAATGTATGTAGGGCACAACTGTAAAAAATTACGTTATCTTGTTTATTTTGAAGTCCTGTGGGTGCGCTCTTCACTTTAAATATGTTATTGTGCTGGAGTATGCACCTAGAAACAAGACTGGGCCAATATCTGCTCATTACATATGGTACATATTAATGACATTTCTTAGTGTATTATGCATATATAAATGTACATTAATATATGTGTAAATATTATAGGCATAATTATATATATATATATATATATATATATATATATATATATATATACATATAAAATCAGTGGCGGATCCAGAGCCTGATCTCAGGAGGGGCACTTATAGATTATTTAAAGAAATAATCCATGCACAATAACCACTACAGCTCTGTGTAGTGGTTATGGTGCCAGGAGTGCCAGGACCCGCTCCCAGAGTAAATAGTCAAACCGTTGGGATATGGGGCTGTAGTAGGGTATAGGAGCAGTGGTGCAATGTGTGAGGGGTGCAATGTGTGTGAAAGGTTCAGTGTGTAGGGTGTGTGGGGCAATGTGTGTATAGGTGGCTGTGTGTGTGTGTGTAGGGCAATGTGTGTATGGGGGTCTGTGTGTGTGTATGGGGGGGCAGTGTGTGAATGTGTATGGTGTGTGTGTGTGGGCAGTGTTTGTATGGGGCTAGAGTTCACTCTCACCACTGGGAACACCAGGAATCCCTGGTGGTCGCAGTGGTGAGAGTGAACTCTAGCCCGTAGCTCCAGGGCTAGAGTTTCCCTGTGGCACTCTCCCTCCCCCTCTGTCTCTCTCTATTCGCCCCTCTTTCTCCCCTTGTGTCTCACCCTCCCCCTCTGTCTCTTTCTCCCTCCTTTCCCTGTGGCACTCTCCCTCCCCCTCTGTCTCTCTCTATTCGCCCCTCTTTCTCCCCTTGTGTCTCACTCTCCCCCCTCTCCCTGTGGCACTCCCCCCTCTGTCTCTCTCTCTATTCACCCCCCCTCTGTCTCTCTCTCTATTCACCCCCCCCCATCCCCTCTGTCTCTCTCTCTATTCACCCCCCCTCTGTATCTCTCTCTATTCACCCCCATCCCCTCTGTCTCTCTCTCTATTCACCCCCCTCTGTATCTCTCTCTATTAACCCCCCTCTGTATCTCTCTCTATTAACCCCCCCTCTGTATCTCTCTCTATTAACCCCCCCTCTGTATCTCTCTCTATTACCCCCTCTGTATCTCTCTCTATTAACCCCCCTCTGTATCTCTCTCTATTAACCCCCCCTCTGTATCTCTCTCTATTAACCCCCCCTCTGTATCTCTCTCTATTAACCCCCCCTGTATCTCTCTCTATTAACCCCCCGTATCTCTCTCTATTAACCCCCCCTCTGTATCTCTCTCTATTAACCCCCCTCTGTATCTCTCTCTATTAACCCCCCCGTATCTCTCTCTATTAACCCCCCCTTCTGTATCTCTCTCTATTAACCCCCCTCTGTATCTCTCTCTATTAACCCCCCCCTGTATCTCTCTCTATTAACCCCCCCTCTGTATCTCTCTCTATTAACTCCCCCCTCTGTATCTCTCTCTATTAACCTCCCCTCTGTATCTCTCTCTATTAACCCCCCTGTATCTCTCTCTATTAACCCCCCTGTATCTCTCTCTATTAACCCCCCCCCTCTGTATCTCTCTCTATTAACCCCCCTCTGTATCTCTCTCTATTAACCCCCCCTCTGTATCTCTCTCTATTAACCCCCCCTCTGTATCTCTCTCTATTAACCCCCCTGTATCTCTCTCTATTAACCCCCCCCCTGTATCTCTCTCTATTAACCCCCCTCTGTATCTCTCTCTATTAACCCCCCCCTCTGTATCTCTCTCTATTAACCCCCCCTCTGTATCTCTCTCTATTAATCCCCCTCTGTATCTCTCTCTATTACCCCCCCCCCTGTATCTCTCTCTATTAACCCCCCCCCCTGTATCTCTCTCTATTAACCCCCCCTGTATCTCTCTCTATTAACCCCCCCTCTGTATCTCTCTCTATTAACCCCCCTCTGTATCTCTCTCTATTAACCCCCCCTGTATCTCTCTCTATTAACCCCCCTCTGTATCTCTCTCTATTAACCCCCCTCTGTATCTCTCTCTATTAACCCCCCCTTCTGTATCTCTCTCTATTAACCCCCCCTCTGTATCTCTCTCTATTAACCCCCCCTGTATCTCTCTCTATTAACCCCCCCTCTGTATCTCTCTCTATTAACCCCCCCCTCTGTATCTCTCTCTATTAACCCCCCCCTCTGTATCTCTCTCTATTCACCCCCCCACCCCCCCACCCACCTTAGAGGAGTCGAGGAGTCAGGGGGCCGGCCGCGTTCCACACTGCAGCCTCGCCGGTCCGGCTGCACTCCTACTGCTGAGGGCTGAAGGGGGAGGGAGCATATCTCTACCATGCTCCCTCGCGGTTCCCACAATTCACAGCAGCATCCGTGCTGTGAATTATGGGAACCGCGAGGGAGCATGGTAAAGATATGCTCCCTCCCCCTTCAGCCCTCAGCAGTAGGAGTGCAGCCGGACCGGCGAGGCTGCAGTGTGGAACGCGGCCGCCGGCCCCCCTCTGAGTGTGCCACCGGACCGGCCACCCGGTGGCACATACTTGCGCAGCCCCCAGATGCCGCGGCCCACCGGGAAATTTCCCGGTATCCCGGTGGGCCAGTCCGGCCCTGTGTGGTGTGTGTGTGTGTGTGTAAGGGTTCTGGTAGTCTGCTGTGTGTAAGGGTGCTGTTAGTGTGCTGTGTGCTGTGTGAGGGTGCTGTGTGTGTGTGAGGGTGCTGTGTTTGTGTAAGAGTGCTGTGTGTGTGTGAGGGTGCTGTGTGTGTGTGAGGGTGCTGGTAGTATGCTGTGTGTGTGAGGGTGCTCTGTGTGTGTATGTAAGGGTGATGTGTGTGGGGGGCTGTGTGTGTGCGTGAATTTGTTTGGAGAGATTGTGTGTGGGGGTAGGGGAACAGATTAGGAAATACCCCCCCTCCCTTCTTACATTTTGCCTGGGAGGGGGATCCTTGCTACCATCCCTGATCCCTGGTGGTCCTAGTGGTGAGTGAACTCTAGCCTGCAGGCCTAGAGTTCACTCTCGCGAGATCTGTGCATTGCCGCGGTAACGCTCCGACCTCACGAGAGGAACCAGCCTGTGGGCTGGTGAGGGAGATCTTAGCTCTCCCCCTTACCGGCCCATGGAGGCACACAGCGCGGGCCGCAGGGATTAGGGTGTGCCCAGGCACACCCGGCACACCCTGTGTGCATGCCTATGCTTGTAACATGTTTCTACTATTAATGGATATCCCCTCATTCCTCCTATGCATATTTCTACCTTTAAGGCTTCTACATCCTCACTTGTATCATCACATAGAATTTATTTAACACTTGGTTTTAAATCAGGTTTACTATAAAGGCAAAACCTGCCCCCTTTTTTTTATTCATTCTATCCTTTCTAAATAGTGCATATGCTAATAGTGATGTTGTTTAAGGCGTGGTAGTCAATGCATGGGCAAAGAATATGCATTCCTCTGACGGAAATTTTAAAGGGACACTATAGGGTCATGAACACAAACGTATTCTTGACCCTATAGATTTAAAAACAACATCTAGCCCCCCCACTCCCCCCTTCCCTCCTAAATATAGTATAATCTTACCTTTACTCCAGTCTGCGGCTGACTCTGCCCCTGATCTTCCTACTTGACTAACATCATCAGAAGTGTTGCTCAATAGCAATCACAATGCTTTCCCATAGGCAGATCAGGGGCAGAGCCAGCACAAGTCAAACACAGCCCTGGCCAATCAGCATCACCTCATAGATATGAATTGAATCAATGCATCTATATGAGGAAAGTTCAGTGTCTCCATGCAGAGTGGGGAGACACTAAATGGCAGTGCTGCACACTGTGCAGCACTGCCCCAGGAAGCACCTCTAGAATCCATCTAAGGAGTGGTCAGTGGAGTTGTCCCTAGGCTGTAATGTAAGTATTGCATTTTCTCTGAAAATATAGTGTTTACTGCAAAAAGCCTGAAGGAAATGATTATACTCACCAGAACAAATACAAATATTTGTATTTATAGTGTCCCTTTAAGGGCCTAATAAATCTCTTTGCCAAATTGTCCGAAATGTATTCTTTACAATGTCTGAGTTCTGAACTATAAGGAATAGGATCTCCTGGAAGAAGGTCGATTGAGCAGTCGTATTAAACACATCTTGTATTTGTCAGGCAGAATGACAAATACAGTCATTGCAAGGTGGAACTCCCTGTATTTGTCAGGCAGAATGACAAATACAAAAAAAACAAGTCCTGCACTCAAACTCCCATCACTCCTGGGCGGCAGCAACAACCATAGTACACATCAGCCAAAATACATACAATACAAACCAAAGAGATAAGTTACTTGCTCTCTTTCCAAATCCCTACGCATATTTAAACAAATGGAGGTTATTTTGTTTCTCCAATGGCCATGAGAGACTTTAGCCCACCTGCCACGTCAAGGCAAACCTCTCAGGTGGGTCCAACACTAACCTTTCACATTGCTTCCTTTAGCTTCTGGCAAAGATATCTCTAATGAGACAGGAAGGGGTATTTTTTATATACAGCCCTACATGCTTATTAACCCTTAATAAGGAACACATGGGATGGGTGGCAGCATTGTAACATAGCTGTGTGATACAAAAGTGAACACAAATAAAAATAAAAAAAATCCTGCGCTCAAATTCCCATCACTCCTGGGCGGCAGCAACGACCATAGTACACATCAGCCCCAATACATACAGTAAAAAACAAAGAAAGTTACCTGCGCTCTTCCCAAATCCCTATGCATATTAAAAGGGATTCTACAGTGCCAGGAAAACATATTCATTTTCCTGGCACTGCAGGACCCTGTAGTGCCCCTCTCCCTCCCACCCCCTATCCCAAGTTAAAACCCCTTCAGTTACTTACCAGAGTCCAGCGCCGAGGGACATCGGCGCTGGTCACGCTCCGCCTACTCTCTCGCCTATTTAATACTTTCCTATGGGGATTTCGGCGACGCTGGAGGTCCTCATGCATAGAGTGAGGACGTCCAGCGTTGCTTAAAACACTTTTCGTGTTCTAAAAACACGGAACTCCCTCTAGTGGCTGCCTAAAGGAGGACTTAACACTGCAAGTTAAATATTGCAGTTCATGAAAGCTGCGATAATTACACTTGCAGGGTTAAGGGTAGTGGGAGTTGGCACCCAGACCACTCCAATGGGCAGAAGTAGTCTGGGTGCCTGGAGTGTCCCTTTAAACAAATGGAGGTTATTTAGTTTCTCCAATGGCCATGAGATACTTAAGCCCAAATACAGTCTGGGCAAAGTGTCTAGTGAAAGAAAAGGGTTACTTTGGATCTCTACCAGCTGTGCAGATTAAAGAGCGATGTCCCCCAAATTCTCTCACACAAAGCATTACATATTTTTCCGATACATAAAAAGCCACAGTTTGTAGATCACTAACTGAGTGGTAATCCTATGCCTTATTTTGAATTATGTGCCTGTATGGGGTGGTAAAATACCTTGCCTGGTAGGTATTATGTGGCAGAGGATGACATATTCGCTACATCTAACACATCCCACATTTATTTTTTTTCAATATATAATATTTATTACAAATTTTCAGCAGTACAATATAGAGCAGCCATTTGCTACTTGTAGTGTTACTTCCAGGTCTTCATACTGTTCGGGATCCTGCCTTTCAGGAAAGTCTGAATGGGTCGTGCACTCCAAATGCAATAACCATTTGCGCTGACCGAATTTTAAAGAAAAGCACACTGCTCGCGTCCAGAGCACATGCTCAACAGAGCAATAGGGGTGTCACGTGCGGTTCCAATTGGTCCACGTTAGTCCAAAGTCCACTTACATTTTGGGGTTGTAGGCATGACATGGACCAATCAAATAACACATCATGGTATTTAAACTCATCTGGCCCTATTTGCTGTGCACTATCAAGATCTCTGCTCTCAATACCCTTTAGTGCCTTCCTTGACACACTATTGATATTGAGCTTGGCTTTGTTTTGGATCCTGGGTTTCTCTGTAACCCTTTTCTGCCTTGCTTACCTGTTTTGATTGATATACCATGTACCAAACTTCAGTTAGTTCTCATTTTCACTGTCTCTCTATTATCCTGACCTTTGGCTTGTATTTTACCATGTTTACCATGTATCTATATTAAGTTAAGTTAAGTCTGGCCACTCTAAGTGCCTGGTAATACGTTTTGTAAAATTTGAGAGTAAAGTTCTATCTGTAGCAATAATTCTCCAATTGTCATGAATGAGTATAGTCATGTTTGTAGGGAGGTATGTTTGGAGAAACAGCAGTCTGCGTTTATACAGCGTCCAAATTGTATTTTTGTCTAGCCCAATCTAGAGATAGCTACAACCCCTCCTGCTTTAACATATGTAGGTTAACATCACTGGAAAAGGCAAGGGGTTCAACCATTTCACCAAGTTGAGTTTCACTGCTAGATCATATAAATATTTATTGAATATTCCCAATTGCTAATTTATGTAAATGAATAGGGGAATGCTTTTTCTAAACTTCTACTCTACCCTCTTATTTAACATTTCGGTTTTGATGGATATCCTCCATTTTACAATTATGTATAATTATGAATCTAAATATGAGTTTGCTCTACTTATACTCAACTTTACCAAATGGGTATGTTTTGTTATAATTATGGATATAACTTTTTAAATATACAGTGTGAGAGTCTCTGATGCCTAATAAATATACTCTTATATGTTACTTGTGTGTGGTTTAATGACCTTACCTGTAGTGCTAATCCATTTTTGTTAAAATTTGCATAAAATACTCTTATATCACTTGATTATTTATTGATCTCATTATACACTATTTTACATCTCCCTGTTATAACGCGCTTCGGGTAGATTTGCACTGCCTTTGGGAATTTTCTCTACTCCTTTCCCGACATCTAAGGGTCAATTTCAAATTGACAAGCACGCAAGACATATGTTCAAGGGAGTGTGTATGTTTTGCACTTAATCTTGTATCGAGTGTGAATCTGGTCCCATCTATGGGTTAACTTTGACACGTCGGGCTACTGAATAGGGGGGCGTATCGGGAGATCGGTTCAGTGTTTGTTGCAATTAGTTTAAGCACACACCCCCATGGATGTCTGCAATTTTGATTGGCTGTTTAGACGTCAGAAGGGCAGAGCGTTTGCATGTATATACCTGGCAAGTTCATCTCAGCAGTTCACTCTTGACAAAGGCGCAGTGAAGCGCTAACATGAGCGTCGAGTAGGACGCCATGCTAGGCATTTTATTTGGGGGGTGTACTTTGTAGCCGATACAGTTCTCACAGTATTTATGTAGACTAGAAGCCGGTACCTACTTTTAGAGCTGCCTCAAAGCAGCTAAATTAGATAGAAGCCCGCTTTTCATTTCATTCATTTGAGCTGCTTTGTAGTAGCTAGGTAGACAGGGCTGCCTTAGGAGGTCTGGTTGTTCATTTGTTTGGTGTGTACTTTTGGCATCTTATCCACAGGGGATAGAGCTTACTTCTCGGGTACCTTTTGATCTATCCACCCAGGGCACAGCACACAAGTGGGTTGAGTATCTTAGTGGGGATAGTTTATTGGCATGCTTTTAACCTGTTGTATGTGTAATTATATTATAACACTACTTTAGGACTCAGCTTCCCTTTAATGTTTTCTAATGTATATCCCAGATACCCTCACTTATGCTGCTTTATTCGCACATTTCATGTACCCAAGCTTTTTAGCATTACTACCTGTTTGCTGAAGGGTATTTTTCCTTATAGCTGAATTGAGGTGGGATGGGATCATTATTTTAGAGTTCCACTGGACTACACAGTGACTAATTAGGATTGGGGGTAATTTTTTATATGGTCATTTACCCTCCTGTTCTCCTGTGAATCGATTATAAGCTCACTGGGTCCAGCACCTGTGATTTTACTTTCACAGCCAAGCTTATGACATAATTTTTCTCCAAACCTCATTTCACCCTTGTATAGCTATTTGAATACAGGCTCTGTTCCTACTTCCGGCTTCTTCTTTTCCCACAGATTACTGAGATCACATTACATGGGATACTCTGTAACATTGAGATAACATTTTGGAAACGATTTAGAGACCAACTGGTTATTTCCTGACTGTGTCTTACTAGATCAGCATTCAAGCATTTGAACATATAATTATTTTCCGTAAGGGGACATACGTTCTTATGAGACGACTCTGGGTGGCTACCTAGTATTACCCCCTTGTGTTGTATTACTAGTATCATTAATTTATTAAATTTTTTGCTCACCAACACTTTTTTTGCAAATTTAGTTTTTTCACCTTATATGTGTATATGTAGTACTAATAACGGACTAATACTTTTAATTACTTCTATATTTTTAGAGTTGATTCTACTTCCAGTGGGTAGTCTATTGAGATTGCGCAACCTGATTTCTATCTAGGGGCCATTTCTCAATAGGATTCCTTTTCATATTTTTGTACAGTTAGTTGCACACTAAAAACATGTGCAAAAAGCAAGTAATTGAACTTCGAAATAGGATGCAACATTTCCAGAACAAAATCAAGAGGGTAGCTTACCTCTTCTATAGTTTCGGCAAGGACCCTGCGCAAATGCTTTTGAAAGGGTTAAAATTTAAGTTCTGGAGAAAAAGGGGAGGGTTTTAAAATGCTGCTGTTCATAATAATTGCAGCTTTTCCAAACAGTTTTAAGATATACCCCCAGTGAATACATCCATGAAAATGCATGCATGTATTATTTGGGGTTTACCTACTAAACAGTGATTTAAGTTTTTTTTTTTTTCTTATATGGGCAATGGAGTGTACCTTTAACCCTAAAAATGTGATACAGAAGATACAAAACACTAAAATTAATATCATCTCAGGATTCTGGAGTTATTTTTTAGAAACCACTCAATCTATGGTCTATTTTTCCATAATACAAATCTAGCACACACAAAATTATTCATGCATTTAAAGGGAAACTCCAGTGCCAGGAAAACAATCCGTTTTCCTGGCACTGGAGGGTCCCTCTCCCTCCCACCCACCAATCCCCAGTTACTGAAGGGGTGAAAACCCCTTCAGTCACTTACATGAGGCACTGACGATGTCCCACGTCGCTGTCTCCTCCTCCGCGCTGCTCCTCCCTGTGATTCCGTCGGCCGGTGGGCGAGACTGATCCCGCCCACCGGCCGAGGAGACCTAATACGCATGCGCGGCAATGCCGCGCATGCGCATTAGCGCTCCCCATAGGAAAGCATTGAAAACTAATTTCAATGCTTTCCTATGGGGATTTGAGCGACGCTGGAGGTCCTCACACTGCGTGAGGACATCCAGCGACGCTCTAGCAAGGAAAATCCTTGCTACAAATCAGGAAGTGACCTCTAGTGGCTGTCCAGCAGACAGCCACTATAGGTGGAGTTAACCCTGCAAGGTAATTATTGCAGTTTATAAAAAAACTGCAATAATTACACTTGCAGGGTTAGGAGTAGTGGGAGTTGGCACCCAGACCACTCGAATGAGCAGAAGTGGTCTGGGTGCTTGGAGTGTCCCTTTAAGCAGACTATTCTCCAAACTCCCAAACCATACACTATGTAAAAGAGAACCCTGTAGCAGACAAAACCTACATAAAAAAAAACGCAAATTGGTATAACTATGCTAAAAAGTAACACGGCACTCACAAAAGAAACTAGTTTAATACAGGTCAAATTGAGAACTGATTCCAGGAAAGTGCAAACGTATTTATTTATTTATAAACCATAGATCCTGTGATTAAGTCTGAGATTGAGTTTATGATTTGGGTGTTTCCAGGTAATTAAAGAGGAGCACCCTAATATTACTGTCAAAAACCATGGCATGGATAAAAAAAAAAACAAGTTTGCTTGCAATCTTCTTTGACAAAAGAGAGGAAAAACAGGTTATAAAATAGCTACAAGACATACTTAAATTTCATAAATTGCTTACGAGTCTTGCTATTCCAAAAGGAAATCACACCTGTGGGATAATACTTGCCTCCATTACCTCTAAATTAAATAGAGTAAAATTGCACATAATTAATGTCCCAGTTTAATTTATCTGTTTTAGAACAATTTTACAACGTACTTGGCTCCATTAGATGGCTCTATGCATATAAGCATTGCTGATGCATAACTGCACTCACTGAATGAGAAGGCTCAGTGGACAGTCTCAGTCAAAGAGCACAGCCGACTGCTACTGTAATATTTACAGAAATTTTAATCGCTTTTTCTGATCAGGAAAAAAAATGGAAATATTCAGAAAATGTAAAAATAAATAAACAAAATGTAAAGCAGAGTAGTCTTAAAAAGTCAAAGTCATGTTACATCGGGAACAAAAAAAATGCATTGTTTCAACTAAATTTGCTTTTAAAAATTATTTTTATGTTACAAATTGAACTATACAGGTCTAGATTTTCTAAGGCCGTAGGAACCAGGGGGCTTCAGTATCTGTCTGCGTTATTCTGCTTCCTGACCCCTTGCCTGGATTGAGCAGTACTGATCCACCTGCAACCCTTTTCCAATTAGGGTCAGCTGCATCTAATTAGCAGGCTGTAAAAGCCAGCCCTGCCTGAGGCCTAGTATCTGTTCATTTTGCCTGTTTGGTTTTTCCTGCCAGATATCTGTTTTGCTACTGACTGATTTCCTGGACTCTGACCTCTGTCTGTTTTACCGACTATGTTACTTCGCTGCCTGCCCTGACCACCGCTGTTTCTTATCTGACCAGGCCTTTGGATTCCCCCTTAATCTGTACTGCGTTTTTGCCTCCTTCCTGTGCCATCTCCTGCAACTGGGCTCCAACTCCTGGTAAACTGTTACATAAGTCCCCAGGTGACTATTACATCAAATTAGTTTGAGATGACTTGGCCGTGCTTCATAAAACCATGCTGATTTTTGCTGATAACCATGTGCTTCTCAAGGAATTCTTGAATATTATCCCTTAATAACCTTTCAAATATTTTCCCAGTTACAGAAGTTAAGCTCACAGGTCTATAATTTCCAGGCAAGGATTTTGAACCCTTTTTTTGAATATAGGAACCACATCTGCCTTCCTCCAATCCTCCGGAACACTTCCTGAAAGAAAAGAATCTTGAAAGATTAAAAACAGGTTCACTTATGTCTACACTTAGTTCCTTAAGTACTTGTGGATGAATACCGTCATGCCCTGGAGCTTTGTTTATATTAACTTTCTTTAGTTGCTGCAGCACCTTGTCTTGTGTTAACCAATTACAATTTTTCTGCAAGTTTTTAGCAGCAATCATTTGGACATCTGTTGCCATGGGTTATTCCTTAATATATAAGGAGGAGAAATAGTTATTTAAAATTTCTGCCTTTTCCTGGTCATTCACTAACACTCCCATCCCAGTTGTTTTTAGAATCTTTGTCTATCATTTTTTTTTAATTTTGAAGTTTAGCGAATCTAATCGCCTTTTTGCACGCATTACTGGCTTCCATATCTTTTATAGGATGCATCTGATTTGTCCGATTTAAATGCCCTTTTCTTATTTTTAATATCTTGTTTTACTTCTCTACTAATATAAACAGTAAAATAAAATGATAGAAATGAAGGCAGTGCTCCAATCACCTTGTGTGTGTCACTCAAACCACACAGAATACAATCTTAAAAGTGAATAAATAAATTAGTGAGCGCACATAACAGTATGTAAGATAACACACATGCAAGTTGCCATTTATTAGGGTATAACCTAAAAAAAAACAGAAAACAACAGATCATAGTATGTATAACCTGTATAAATGATTGTAAAAAATAAAGACCAAAATGGTCCCCACTCAGACTATAAGTGTCTTGGGCTATAAACAAATGGTTGCTGGGATCAGATGTTTTAAACTTGATAAACAAGTGCTCCACTGGATACTGCAATCCTCCCTCCGGGTCTCAATAATCATGGAAGGATTTTGGTAAAGATAACCAGGGTAAACTTTAATTAAATAGAAATTAGACATGTGCAATTTGTTTCATTCTGAATAGCTGAATTGCCGAAGTTGCCTGTGGCGGTTTGCTGTAAAAAAACTCAGTCTGCGCGGAGCCCTCCATGGATGAAGATGGATTCGTTTTTTTTTTTTTTCTTCAAAGTGCGTCAGATATTATGGATTTTTATTGGCCTGTTTTGGGGCTGAAAAAAGATTTTAGAAAAAAAAAAGACATCAAATGGTAAGTTTTAGGTTTTTTTTTTACAGGTACCTAGTTATTGGTCCCCCCTCATTATTTTTAGGGTGAGGGGGGTAGGTAGGGGTTAATTATTTTTTGGGGGGAGGGGTGACTAAGGGTTTGGGGACCCCTAATCACCAGAGGGGGGGTTACATTTTTATTTAGGGCCCCCACTCGCCCCTTAGGGTGGGGGCTAGGGGGTTAGGACAATAGGTTCCCCCCCTATTGGTATTTAGGGCCCCCACCCGCCACTCAGGGGTGGGGTCTGGGGAGGACAATAGGTCTCCCCCCCCTTATTCTGATTTAGGGCCCCCACCCGCTGCTCAGTGGTAGGGGGTCAGGGGGGAGGACAATAGATTCCCCCCTCCTGTTATTTTACTTTAGGGCCCCCACGTCGGGTTAAATGATCCATTTCAAGTCCTTTTATTTATTGGTTTTCCTTCTAGTTTCAGATAAGTGGTACTATCGTTTAGTTGTTTATATATATCATACAGATATTTTTTTTCTTTTGCCAAATTACCTCTCTGCCTTTATCAGCGAGTTTAATTACAATTGATTTATTTTCCTTTAAATCTTTAAAGGCTTCCCTTTCTTTCTTTTTTAAATTTTGATATTTATTTGGCGGTTTTAATTCCTTTAGATCTTTAAAACAGTTTCTCAAATATTTTCATGGCATCGGATTTTTGATTATATGGATAAAATGTGGATTTTTGTTTTAAATCTGTATGTTTATAATTAGTTTAGATTATTTCTTCTTTTGCATGTAAATGTTTTAAAGAATTTTCGTAAAAAGCTTTCAAACTTATCCGCATTACAGCTTGGTGCAAACTTAACCTTTCCTTAGGACTGACATATAGTTGTCCGTTTAAAACTTGTTGAAAAGATTAAAAATTTGTATAAGTTTATCTCCTCCTAGTTCCTTTTTTTATTCTTAGCCTTCTTTTCCCCCCTCTTCTGTTTCCGGTGTTCTTTTTCATTGGAGTATTAACCTTACTTTGTTCATATACAATGGTCCTAAAAAAAAAAAGTCCTGATTATCATCCTTATGATTTAACTTTTCGAATCTATTTGAAATCAGCATTTTATTGGGAGAGTATCTTTTATGTTCTCTATTTTAAAAAGTTTTTGTACTTGAATTCCTAGTTTTTCTAGGTGCTACTTTAATCCACTCTCTTTTCTAAGAGGTATCGGATTTCTAACTTGTTTTATTTTGTCAAGTTTTTAGATTTTTTTTTTCTCCCTTTCCCCACCTACTTTTTGTTTCAGTTTTGTTGTATACTTGTTTATTAGACATATTTTGTCTAGGTTTAAAAGTATTTTGGGTAGTTTTACAAATATTCCTAACTTTCCCTTGAGAGTAATCGTCCAAATCTATTAAAATTTCCTTCAATGATTTGTTTCTAGTTTAATTTTCTCAATCAGTCCATGTGTCAATATCTTCTGTCCAAGTAGCATCTGTCTGTCACACTCTCAGGACATGTAAGAACAGGGGTGTTCAGTCAACGTTTTCCAAGTATAAAGTAGGAGGGGGAGAAGCTGGTTTTATTATTTTAACTTCATGGCTATGAGTGCTTGTCCACCATAATTAAGAACCTCCCACAGGTACTGCCATTATATGTGGTGAAAACATACTTCGAGAGGACAACCTTGCAGAATTTATGGCTTTCCAACCAATTGCATATCTCTGCAAAACGTTGGTGGTTTATAGCTAGCCAACACTAATATTGAGAGCGCAGTTAACCCCTTTTCTAAACTGTATTTATTTCCACTAGACTATTTTAGAAAAAAATAAAAAATTAAATCTTACGATGCAGGTCATAAAACGCAAGATGCAACAAAGGTAAATAACTTACAAATGCATAAAAATAAACCTTTTTATTAAAATATGCATTTATATAGTCAAGATCAAATATACTGAAAATGGGGAGAAAAACAAAAACATCTGTCAAATGTCAATCCAGGAGAGATGAACAGAAGATATAAAACAGCAAAAGTATTTTACTCAAATGTTTGTTTCTACTTCATGTTTAATAAAATTAGACATACAGCTTCAGTTAAAGCTAAATCTTTTACAGTTTTATGTGGTCCCAAATACTGACTTGATGCAAGTTTCTAAAAGTATTTTAATACAAAAAAAAAAACCCTCACACAAATTACAGCAAAGTTCAAATTATTATATTTACATTGTGAACATTTTAGAGTGTAAATTAAACATTCTGTCCAGATCACTGTAAACTGCATATGGAATATGTAATTTTTACATGCTATATATCATTCTTTTCATGTCAGTTTCAATTTTTGAAAGAATTTGTGTATATAAACAAAAATAAATTATATTTATTGGAGATTATATATATATATATTATAAAAATACACTGAAACGTTGACTACTTTGTATATCACTGTATTTGCTTAATAGAGCAGCAGTTAATATTGATTCTACAAGACTCCAGAGTGCTCTATACAAGGTAGGTATAATTATAGATTTATATATAAAAAAAAATAATCAGTGTTAAAACTGAGCTTAACAATGCAATTTCTGGAAGGGACATCCAAAAACTAAGTTTCAGAAGGGAGCAGATACAATAAGGTAGTACCAAAAACAGGGCAAATATATAAATATTCCTGCTTGATTGTGGGGTATGGAAAGTTAAAATGCTGCTAGGCCTTCGTGCCTAAGCAATCTTTATAAAAAAGTAAATGCATTCAAAATGAATCTTTCAGCCCTTGTTTTCCTTTGACCAGGAAATCCTCAGATACTTTGTGGTTTTCGTTTTTTCTTTTTATAAATTTCTATAGTGAAACTGTCATAAAAATGGTGAACAATAGTAGAAATAGGGCAGCACTGGCACAGTTAAATCCGTAGCAAGTGCACTGTCCACTTCCTTGCAATATGCAGGAACAATGTTGAACTGAACAAGCTGCAAGTTAAACTTTTTCCAACAACAAATAAAGGCTACCATTTTTCTTTTCTTCTATCATTCTCAAAGGATGAGCAAGGTGTGAGAAGCCAAAAATGCAGCATTACTTTGGTCAATGGAAAAGTCTTGCATCATGTGAGCTTTAAATACAACAGTTATATACTGTTTTGCAATGTATTTATTATGTTTTATCTTTGCTAGAACCATTCACAAACATTACAGATTGGATATCACAACACATTAATGCTAAAGGATTTTCTGAGGACAATATAAACCGCGTACTTACAAAAACAGAATGTAAGCACTTACTGGCAACATAATTTTATCTCTGATGTAACACTATGCCCAAGTGTTAACTTGTAACTCTACAGTTGAGGTACAAAAATGCAATTTTCTATGAAAATTTCATTAGCATCTGTGGGTCTAACAACATCAGGTTACATTACAAAAAGAACTACAGATGCTTTTTCTGACCAGTTTGAGAACATTAAAGGGAATCTCCAGTGCCAGGAAAACAATCAGTTTTCCTGGCACTGCAGGATTCCTCTCCCACCCACCCCTCAATCCCCAGTTGCTGAAGGGGTAAAAACCCCTTCAGTCACTTACCTCAGGCAGCGACATGTCCCACCTCGCTGCCTGCTCCTCCCCCGTTGCTCCACCTTCCTCCGTCGGCCGGTGGGCAAGACTGATCCCGCCCACCGGCCGGGGAGACCTAATGCGCATGCAAGGCATTCGCATTAGCGCACCCCATAGGAAAGCATTAAAAATTAATTTCAATGCTTCCCTATGGGGAATAGAGCGACGCTGGAGGTCCTCACACAGCGTGAGGACGTCCAGCGACGCTCTAGCACAGATAATGTGCTAGGGACCAGGAAGTTCCCTCTAGTGGCTGTCTAATAGCCACTAGGGGAGGAATTAGCCCTGCAAGGTAATTATTGCAGTTTATAAACAACTGCAAGAATTACAGTTGCAGGGTTAAGGGTAGTGGGAGTTGGCACCCAGACCACTCCAATGAGCAGAAGTGGTCTGGGTGCCTGGAGTGTCCCTTTAAGTAGAGAAAATATAAACTCATTCATAAAAGTACAAATCATAATATAGCAATTTGTAAATAATGTGCGTAAACATTCAGATATAGTTAAAGCAAAACCATAATTTACAAATATGTGGATGAAAGATTCCACTTAAATTGAATTTATAAATTGTACTAGCACAATAAAGAGCTGAATACTCACTCTACAAAATTGTCACCATCCCAAATGTGCACAATGATAAAGAACACTGACATTTGAATATTTGCCGAAGTGAAGGCAGTGACCAATGTTTAGTTAAATTGAAATTTTGCAAACAAAGTTGGCATGACACTTACTACTCTTGTAGGATATTGTTAAAAATATAAATATGATTAAGTAGTAGATAGAAAAGCAAAACCAGTGTTTCCTTTTCTTTAATTGTTAAATAAAATATCCTTAAAATTATAAAGTCTGAAAGTGAAGCTTGGCATGCTTTTCTTTTGAAACAGCAAGGTAACATTACAAGTCTAGTTTTTTAATTAATCCTTTTCTTTGTCCATCTATTTCCCTTTCTTTTTTTAAGTTTACCTTCATTTTCGTTTTACACAAGATAAATTAGAGACCTTTGGTAATGCGCGGAGATTTAGCAAAGTTTCATTTCGGTTGCCTAGGTAATTTATCTACCATCCACCAGTTAAATGAAATTCCACAGAAAGGCAAACTGCAGACATCATGGAGAGAGGAGAACAAAATGGTGGTATCCAGATAGTGTAATCCAGCAATAATAACTATGAAAGGGATGTGGCAATGGGGTGGGAGAACAATAATTAAGGGGCACAAATTAAGGAAAATTGTAGAAGAAAAACCAAACCTAAATATAATCATGACTGTGCTTCTGTAAGTCTAATTTTCAAAGTCCACTCCGCTCCCCTCCCCCCAAGAGCAGGAATTATGACCTAATAAATATAAGCAAATACCCATAACTTAATTACATTTAAGTGGTTCTCTCATAGGCAGATGTTTGTGTCTAAAGTGCGTTTTAATCTCCAGGCAACATAGCGTGTAAACACAAATGGTTACTGCCTGACAGATTTATTTACTTTAGCATATTTGATAGATTGCATCACATGCTCTAAATAAATATAAAATATGTATTTAAACTACGAGTTGAACATTGTTTTGTATCCTTAAACACGGAAGAGCAGCAATGGAGGCAAGATGATAGAGTCTAGGAAATTGTCTTTTTAGAGAAAGAAAGAAAGAAAAAAAAAAAAAAAGTCAATGGCCATTCATGATCTTATTTGATGTAGTGCTGAAGTAGTTGTCTTTCAGTTTTCTGAATTCTGGCAGGTCCAGCTGTTTCTTCGCTTCATCAATGTCACCATGAATTGCATCAATAAGGGCATCTGTACATTTTAGACAGGAGCACACAGTGTTAACATAGAGTGCAAAGGCTATTGAACCAAAAATTTGAAGAAATTAAAATTATCTTAAAGACTAATGTAATTTAAGTGGGATATTTAAAACTGTGTTAGGATTCCAACAATTCTCAATATTTGGGATTTCAAAACGAAGTATTACAGGTCGGCTGCCAGCAATTCAGTTTTGAGAAACTAATATCCCCTCCCCCACCAGCTTTTAGTAAAAAAAAAATATTCTCATTGCTGTCCTTCTGACTCTCCTGATACAGATAGCTACTAACAAATGTATTAATCTTACTGGAATGTGCTGCATCCCACAAAATGGGATGTCTTGATAAAACCCAGTTTTAAAATACAAACTTTACAGTTTAAAATACTGCAGAAAGAGAGTGCAACTTACCCAATGATTCAAAACTTCGTTCTGGTCTAATATAGCCAACAATTACTATAGTTAACATTTCACCATAGAAGTCCTCTTCAAACCGATGAATAATATGGGTTTCCTGATAAAAAAAAAAAAAAAAAAAAATTTATGTACAATGACACGGCAAAAATCTAAAATAAAATTTTATGAGATACTCAAGTTTCCACACAAACTTAAAGCTAGTTAATTTCTACATGTCACAGAATTACTTACAAAAAAGAAGCCATTATCAGTTAATAGCGTTTTACAGCTCTCTTTCTAGAATATGGCTGCTTCTCTAGACTGTACATATATGATGACCTTGTCCTTTACAGACTGTGATGACATATATGCAAAATGTTGAATGTGTATTTTATGTTGTGGTCTGTGCAAACTGGATCTAAAGAGAATCCTTAAAGGGATACTATACGCACACCAAAAATAATTTTAGCTTAATAAAGCAGTTTAAGTGTATAGATACCGTGTTTCTCCGAAAATAAGACCGGGTCTTATATTAATTTTAGTCACAAAAAACACACTAGGGCTTATTTTCAGGGTAGGGTTTATTTATTTACGGTACCGGTATGTGCATTGAACCCCCCTCTCTAATTAAGCCACCCCCCTCTCCAATTAAGCCACCCCCCTCTCCAATTAAGCCACCCCCCTCTCCAATTAAGCCACCCCCCTCTCCAATTAAGCCACCCCCCTCTCCAATTAAGCCACCCCCCTCTCCAATTAAGCCACCCCCCTCCAATTAAGCCACCCCCCTCCAATTAAGCCACCCCCCTCCAATTAAGCCACCCCCCTCCAATTAAGCCACCCCCCTCCAATTAAGCCACCCCCCTCCAATTAAGCCACCCCCCTCCAATTAAGCCACCCCCCTCCAATTAAGCCACCCCCCTCCAATTAAGCCACCCCCCTCCAATTAAGCCACCCCCCTCCAATTAAGCCACCCCCCTCCAATTAAGCCACCCCCTCCAATTAAGCCACCCCCCTCCAATTAATCCACCCCCCTCCAATTAATCCACCCCCCTCCAATTAATCCACCCCCCTCCAATTAATCCACCCCCCTCCAATTAATCCACCCCCCTCCAATTAATCCACCCCCCTCCAATTAATCCACCCCCCTCCAATTAATTCACCCCCCCTTTAATGAATTCACCCCCCCTTTAATGAATTCACCCCCCCTTTAATGAATTCACCCCCCCTTTAATGAATTCACCCCCCCTTTAATGAATTCACCCCCCCTTTAATGAATTCACCCCCCCTTTAATGAATTCACCCCCCCTTTAATGAATTCACCCCCCCCTTTAATTAATTCACCCCCCCTTTAATTAATTCACCCCCCCTTTAATTAATTCACCCCCCCCCTTTAATTAATTCACCCCCCCCTTTAATTAATTCACCCCCCCTTTAATTAATTCACCCCCCCTTTAATTAATTCACCCCCCCTTTAATTAATTCACCCCCCCTTTAATTAATTCACCCCCCCCCTTTAATTAATTCACCCCCCCCCCCTTTAATTAAGTCCCAGACATAAAATACCGGTATCTACTCACAGTTCAAAGAGTCTGACCACTGGGTGCCTCACCGCCCGGAATGGATCCTTCCGCTGAAGATCCGTGAAGGCAGACTGACGGCGCTGCGCACGTCGTCATCACGCTGCGCGACGCCGCGGCCCGCAACGCTCCTCCCCCTCCTCCTCATAGAAGAAGGAAGTTCCGCCGGGCCGCAAAGGTAAAATGCCTAGGTCTTATTTTCGGGGTAGGGTTTATATTGCAGCCCACCCCGAAAATTCAGCTAGGGCTTATTTTCGGGGTAGGTCTTATTTTCGGGGAAACACGGTAATGCCTCTGCAGTCTCATTGTTCAATTTTCTGCCATTTAGGAGTTTAAACACTTCTATTCATGCAGCCCTAGCCACAACTCCCCTGACTGAGAGAAAAAAAAAAAAAAAAAAAAAAAAAAGGTCTTCTTAAACACTTCCTGTAAAGTGAGATTGAATATTAAAATTTCCTTTATTGTACTGTTTTATATAGAAAATATTATCTAATTCATTTCTGGTGTACCCTTCACCTAGTTCAGGCTGATGTTTGGGTATGTGTCTGATTACTTGGTGGATTTACTTCTATGCTGTATTTTCATCTGGAGAACGTTCAAATCAACACCGGAACTGCGAGCTATAATCACTCAGCCTCTAGCAGTTCGGGAGAAAACGAACGAACGGGTATCCGAAATACCACCGTTCGTAACAAAGGATTACTCCAATCACATGTCTGCTGCTGCTTTTAGAAACTGTCATGGTGGTAGGAGTCGGTACGTGCAGGATTTCTTCTTGAAACGCTGCACATACTTTGATATATCAACTTTTGTGCCAGGTGATACTTACACCCTCAGACTTTTCTGTCTGCCTAATGTCAATTCTGTGCATATTTAACATCTTTCACCAGTACGCTGACAAACGTATTGAGCTTCTCCTTTGCAGAGCCTGCAAGGAGAAGCTTTTGTTCCTCTGCTTCCTTCATTAAGTATAGCCCTCGCCACCTCTCTATACCAGTGCTTTTTATACAAGCCAATCTTCCTCACACTCACTCCCCTTGTAGGTTCAGAGTATGGACATAAGTTACGAGCCAGCAAAACAGTCTAATCAGAGGCTGGTTCATGCAACAGTGGAAAAGAATGTTATGAATGATTCTTCCCTTAAGCATTTAAGAATACTTACTGCAAGACCTTGTGGAACAAAACATCAAGCTACAAATCCATTCACAAAAAGGAGAAAATAAATAATCTTACCACAGACTTTTTAGTATTTTTGTAGTAAGGATTCCAGCCAATACTCATAACCATTTTATGAACATGGCCATCTCCAACACAGCCCCAGCCATAGTAAATGCCAGTCGTCAACTCGGAGGGAAGACTATCCACAACATGTTCAGGAAAATTAGCTAGCATTAGAAAACATAAAAACAGGTGTACAGTCACTTAGCTGCATTTTTAACATTGCAAAATACATCGTAAAAACAATGCCAAGTATACTGGGCATTCAAAGCAATCATTGTTCCATTGACATAATGGAATTCAATCTAGAAAAAAAAAAAAAATACTGTTTGTATTGAACTCCCGTTATTTAGGCAAGTTTATAGAAATATAGATTGGATCGATACAGCAGTATTGCACCAAAACTGGATTAAACCAATTTTTTTTTATTTTTTATATCAATTATCGTTTTTTTTTTCAAAGCTTTACATTTAGAGCTAGTTTTAGATCACTTTGTAGTATTTCTAAGATGTTTCAAGAGTATAGCAAACAAATAATGTTAGGATGCCTATGTATGACAAATTAATTCCTTTAGCAGATTTCTGAGCCTTATAATAATTTCATTAATGGGCACGTGCATATACCAAACAAAAGCATTAGGCAAGTCAATTTTACCATTTTCTATGCAACAACAACCCAGCAGTTTAATTCAATAAATAACTTGATGAATCACATTAAAAAGGGGCACTCCAGGAACCATAACAACTTCATCTAAATAAAATTGATATGGTGCCATTTACCTGAAGGTGTTAAACCGTTCTCGAACGGTTTAACCCATATAGTTATACTCCAGCACCAAACTCAATTCCCCAAGGTAGCACTGGCTTCTGAAATGCCCATTTCAAGAAGCTCTGAGTGCCGCTAGGCATGGATGCCACTGATTGCCTGACAGCGGTCAGCTGACACTCTCAGACAATCAGTGACTCACCATTTACAAAATGATCTTGAAAAAATAAAATAAATTTACCGTTTTCAAACCAGTTTTAGATTATAAATTTATTTATAAGTTTAGTGAATACACCTCAAAGTCTTTAGGGACCAGGCAGTGAAGATGCCCACTTGATAAAATATGGCGCTTAAAGGCACTCTACAGTCATCAAAAAAACTTTAGCTTAATGAAGCAGTTTAGGTTTATAGATCATGCCTCTAAAGTTTCACTGCTCAATTCACTGCCATTGACGAGTTAAAGGACCACTATAGGCACCCAGACCACTTCAGCTCAATGAAGTGGTCTGGGTGCCAGGTCCATCTAGGGTTAACCCCGCAGGTGTAAACATAGCTTCAGAGAAACTGATATGTTTACATTAGGATTAACCCCTTAAGACCGCAGGACGTACTATGCCGTCCTTATTTTGGTGGCTCTAAAAGCCGCAGGACGGCATAGTACGTCCTGCGATCTTATGTACTTACCCGGTCGCCGGCGATCCCACGCCGGCGATCGCGGTATGGGGGACTTACCGGGGAGCCCAGGGAGTCCCCCTGCGTCCTCTTCAGCCGCCCAGGGCCATGTGATCGCGAGGTCCTTGCGAGGACCCCGCGATCACATGGACGGCATAGCCGTCCAAGGCATTGCCAGCAGGGGGAGTGCCTGTAATGACAGGTACTCCCCCTGCTGTCTGAAAAAAAAAAAAAAAAAATGTTAAAACAGTGTAAAAATAAATTATATATACTTAGATCATATATATATTTATTATATATATGATCTAAGTATATATATATATATATACACACATATACACACATACACATAAATATGCATACACTGTCTACGTGTATTTTAATATTAATATATACATAATTATATATATATATATATATATATATATTAATATCAAAATACATGTACAATGATATTGATTAAATATATATATAATTTTCATTATATATATATTTATATATAATAAAAAATAAATAAATATATAAATACGTTAAAAAAATAAATAAAAAAATAAAAAAATAATGAAAAAAAATAGATAAAAAATATATAAACATGCGTAATTTCGTTCTAACTGTATTTTAAAATTAATATATATATATTGATATCAAAATACATGTAGAACGAAATAATATATATATCTATATACATAAGTATATACGTATATATCACTATGTATATACCTATATATAAATAAAAATAATTAAAAAAAATTATATACATATATATATACACACATATATATATATATAATAATTCTACCCATATATTTATGTAATAATTTTACATAATTAGGTCATTTTATTAATTACAATTTGCAGGACCTGCCTGCCAACCCAGGCCAAAAGTTCAGGGAATTACATTGTCTAGCACTATATTTAACTCTGTAACTTTCCAAGACACCATGAAACCTGTACATGGGGGGTACTGTTTTACTCGGAAGACTTCGCTGAACACAAATATTAGTGTTTCAAAACAGTAAAATATATTACAACGACGATATAGTCAGTGAAAGTGACATTTGTTGCATTTTTCACACACAAATGGCACTTACACTGACGATATAATTGTTGTGATACGTTTTACTGTTTTGAAACACTAATATTTGTGTTCAGCGAAGTCTCCTGAGTATAACAGTACCCCTCATGTACAGGTTTTATGGTGTTTTCAAAAGTTACAGTGTCAAATATAAGGTTTGCGTTTCAGTTTTTTCACATTAAAATTCGCCAGGTTGCCTTTGAGACCGTATGGTAGCCCAGGAATGAAAATTATCCCCATGATGGCATACCATTTGCAATAGTAGACAACCCAGGGTATTGCAAATAGGGTATGTTCAGTTTTTTTAGTAGCCACTTAGTCACAAACACTGGCCAAAATTTGCGTTCAAATTAGTTTTTTGCATTTTCAAATATTAACACTAACTTTGGCCAGTGTTTGTGACCAAGTGGCTACTAAAAAAGACTGGACATACTCAATTTGCAATACCTTAGGTTGTCTACTTTTGCAAATGGTATGCCATCATGGGGGTAATTCTTATTTCTGGGCTACCATATGGTCTCAAAGGCAACGTAACCAATCTTGCGAATTTCAATGTAAAAAAACTGAAATATGTAACACGCTATATTTGACCCTGTAACTTCCCAAAACACCATAAAACCTGTACATAGGGGGTACTGTTTTACACGCGAGACATCGCTGAATACAAATATATGTATTGTATTGCAGTAAAAGCAAACAGTATTATGACATTCACAGTTAGAATGTCACGTAGAACTAAAAAATTTTAAAAAAATTCTTATTTTCTCCCATTTTTTAAATATTATTTTCATATTAAATTATGTTCCATACCTAAATATTTGATGTTAAACGAAAGCCCCGTTTCCCCTGAATAAAATGATATATAATAATGAGGGTGCATTTAATATGAAAGAGGTGAATTATGGTTGGACAGACATATAGCGCAAATGCCAGGTTTTGTTTACGTTTTTTTGGATCACAACTTGTACATTTGGCTGCGGTCTTAAGGGGTTAATCCAGCCTCTAGTGGCTGTCTTATTGACAGCCGCTAGAGGCGCTTCTCACGGATTTGATTTTGACAGACGCTGCCATCCATAGGAAAGCATTGAGAAATGCTTTCCTATGGACTGATTGAATGCGCGCGCAGCTCTGGCCACACATGCGCATTCAGCGGATGACGTCGGAAGAGGGAGGAGAGTCCCCAGCGCTGAGGGAGCCTGGAGCTGGAGAAAGGCAAGTGATTAACCCCTTAACCCCCCTTGAGCCCAGCGGGAGTGGGACCCAAAGACCCTATAGTGCCAGTAAAACAAGTTTGTTTTCCTGGCACTATAGTGGTCCTTTAAGTATCCTGTGTGCTTGTAGTAGTTATGTTAAAATGTCCTTTAAAGACAAGGGTAAAACCCAGGATGTATTAAAAAAAAATAATAATAATTTAATTATAGTCCTGTAGAAAAGTTCTAATCTTTCATAGTAATACTTTTCATAAATAGCAACAAAGATGGCAGAACAGGGAAATTGGATAGCAGACATTTCATAGAGTGCTTTCCTTCCTCTCCCCAGTTTTGGTGAAGAAAATTATTTTTATTTTTTAAAAATCACTTAAATGCACGTGTAAGAAGATATAAACCTCTAAAGTGTTTTGTTGCTTCCCAAATAACCATTTTTTTCTGGAATGCAAGACACACCCATATAATTTTACTATAAGTTTAGAAGAAAATATAAAATAACCAGTTGAAAGTGTTATCCCACTTTAGTTTCTCTTAAACCTACCCTTAAAAGTCTTTGGCACCCTGGTTCCCACACACATTCCCTTGTGGCTCTAATCTCCTGTTGTAGAGTTGCCCTTCATAAGTGTCTGTTCATTTATCTCACTTACATGACTCCACATTTCCATTTCCACTTTTCAAACCCATCTTCCCTTAGCTGCTCTCTTCTAAATCCTAGTTCATCTCTTTTTACAAACCCCTTTATCTTGTTGCCTTCTTCTTGTCTCCTTTCCTTCCCCTCTTGTAACTCTCCTTCCCCTCTTAAGCACACTTTGTCACTGCCCAGAAGCTTTGGGATTGCAGAAGTAAGTGCAGGCAGTGTAAAGTCACGTGGGGTTGAGAAGGAGAACGGAAATTCCCCTTCTAATCCAAGAATGCCACTATTCCAAAGATAAATCTATGATCATGGGTACTCTCTGAGGCAAGGGCCTCAGTAGCCTTATGAAATATGCAGCACTGACAATACCAAGAGTTAATAGAGGGAGCTCTGTGCACCCCCATCCCGAAAAATCACTCGGACATTCCGCTGGCTGAACTTTTATAGGATACGGGCATTTTTTTTTTTTTTAAACCTTAAGTCTTGATGTTAAGAAAAAAAATAAAAAAAATACTGCATGCTATATTCTGAGAAATATAGTAGGTGTACCTATAAGGTTTATTTTGAACAAGGAGTAATGTATCATTGGGTCATGATGGACAATGTCCAACATGTCAAGGAGCAGCACTACACCTTCTTTAAAAGACACCATTGAGTAAGCATGTGTTAAATGTGTAACACTTATAAAAAAAAATTGACCCCAAGTATTAAACCTTTATTTTACACTGGATATGGAATTCAGTTTTTAATTAAAGGCTTACTCAAACCCACATTACCAGGACCTTTGCCCCATGTGGATTTAATTAGAAATTATAAATATTTACATGTATGGATTCAAAATTGTCAGTCAATCCAGTTGCCTTGTGACTGAATTTGTCTTATCAAAGAAAAAAAATCTCATTCACTCACTGTGATAAATCAGGCAGATTTATTGGAGCAACTTTTGGACCAGTAGCCAGGTCTTTATCAAGCTTGATAAAAACCTGGCTACATGTCCAAACGTTGCTGTGTACAATAAATATGCCTGATTTGTCACAGTTAGTAACAGATATTTTCTTTTATATCTGTTCTTATGGGATATGCTGGCCCTGGCTCAGTCAGCACCCTGTGATTTGTTTTATGATTGAGTGCAGTCCCTTGTTCTCCTTTAAAACCGGATTTGCCTTATGACCTAATCAGAACATTAAGGGAACACAGAGCTCTTTATATTTTAGTAGAAGAGTATCAGTACTTTTTCAAGTAAACAAAATTTCCCATAAGTGGTATATATTAAAAAAAAAAAAACAAAAAAAAAAAAACCACACAAAGCAAGTACTAACCAGAATGCAGCACAATTTCATGTTAGGCAACATGAAATGAACTCACTTCTTTGAGAAGTAAAAGGGAAATAAAAAAAAAGAAATCCCCTCAGTGGGGAAATTATGATTGAGTCACCTACAGGTTTCAGTTTAATTTTCTGTGAATGTTTGATGCAATATATAAAATCTGCTAGACTCATCTAATGTGGTTACGCATTAGATGTATATTTTTTTATTTTCCTTTTTTTTTTTGGCCATGTGTTTTTTTGGTCAACGCAACAGATTACTATTTCTGCCACTTTTTCTACCACTATAAAACGTGAAAGTGTAAATGAACATTTCTGTAAGAATTAGTAGAATTTACTGTGAAGAAAACTGTCATCATGTATATCACTTTAATAAATGTGATCAAAATAATGCAGATTCCAACCATCACTTTTCAAAACGCTTTGATAGGGGCAGGGCCGGGCCGCCGAGCCGACAAGCATGGCTCCGAGCCCGAGCCCCAAACAATGGCTTTAAAACTCCACAAAAATCAACTTAAAGTCGGATATTCAAGCATGCTGAGGAGGAGAAACACCCCCGCTTTAAAATGACACCTGTAAAGGGCCAACAGCACATCGGGAACACCGACACAGATAAACCCGGCCTACCTGCCCTCAAAAGCCTGATCTTGGAGGGGAGAGTGACTCAAGGGCTGGAGACCCATTCAGGCGGAAGATGCACGTTGGAGACATCTATCCCCATCGGGGACCACACTGGCTCGGGGAACGACCCCCTCCCCCAGCCGGTGGGGGTGATCCCGGCCGCATGGGGACGGCACACGCCGAGACAGACATCTCCGCTCAGGAACCACGCTGATCCCCTAAACTGACAAAGGTCGTCAAGCTGTGACCCGCCAGTACACCAGACCATAGGGACATTCCTTCACACACAGTGGGGCGCCTGGACCCGCATTTGCACACCCTGGATGATCTGGGCCGAGATCGGATAACCCGGACTGTCTACGGGACGCCGATATGGTAGCTCAACTTCCGGGTATGGAGGAGGCCCGGAGGCAACTGTCCCCACTGCTGTGAGCCCGGCACGGCTGAGGGCTACTTGCCTCCGGCTGACCGATGGCTGGGCGGCAACATGTCCTCTATCCTGAGAATGTGGCCGGCGCTGGGTGAGGCATTCGGAGCACCTAAAAAAGGTACTCACCGTGGTTTCAGAGGCTTAGGGGAGGTGCAGGAGACACTAGGTCAGAGGACTCTTGGGGGGGAGGCCGCAAGACCACAGGCTGTCCCCAAGTGCCCACTGTGCCGCGATGCTTGCGGGGGGCGGCCTGAGCTGATCTGGGGGACCGGTCTGGGACCGGGCACCATGGGGGCATTGGCGGCAATATATGCCCCACAACTAACCAGCGCACCTCGGATGTCCCACAGCTCCAACTGATGTTACCCTACGCAGGGGGCGCAGCTGTAAGACCTGCTACAGACGGGACCGACAGGTCCAAACAACATGGGCTCGGTGCTTCAGGGCAGCGTGAGTGATGCTGGGGAGGTGCAGGAGACAGACGGTGCACGGACCCGTGGTGGGGGGGGGTCAGGTGGACTGGACAGGTTTCCGAGTGCCCACGGTGCCATGGAACGCCCCACTGGAGGGCCAGAATTAGCCTGAGGCGAACAGCTAAAGGACCACCATCCAAAGGGACTGATGAACACATGCAAGGGAACAATTTTATATTATTTAGAGGGGGAAAGCAGGGGGGAAAGGGGGAACACTGTTTAACTGGAAGGAAGAGGCTGTGCAGCAAGAATATTTACAGTATAAGGCACTAACCGTTAGCAGTACTTTAACCTGTTAGGCGCAACCCACAGATGACAAAATTATATCCCAGCAATTTTTATTTGTGTTTTTACCCGATCCCAGTTAACGCAGTTCATGCAAGGAAGGGCTGAGGACTGCTAAACTTTTCAATTGAATTAAAGTGAGGGCATGTTCGCCTTAAGGCGGTCTACCTAAGAGGGCTCTATCAGCACAATGATATGATGCCGAAATAAATTTAATGTGCTACGCAGCAGTGTATACTGATCAGCCGCAATTAAGAAGTTTGCTCTGTTTTACCACGCATGTTTGACAATATAACAGAATGTATATCATTGTTTAATTAAGGTTTGAACAGCACATGTTTACGCTCCAACGGTTAACTATAGGCCGGTATGCTATGCTCCTTAATGCCCTAGATATATACACTCTAACAACATACACGCATTTCCACGGCTCACATATTAGTATGTCTAAGCTAATGCGCAGGCAACCGCGAGTGCGGCAGACATACAAGTTGCCCATGTAGGACTAAACTTCCCGACACTGCCTGCGGGGTTAATCCACTTTTTTTTATATTTTATATTTTATTTTTTTTACCCAGCTTACAGAAGCAAGGTCAATCTGAAACATTTAAATTTTACCCCGTCTCGGATAATTAATGTATGATACTGGGTCCACTTCACTCTGATACACTGGTTAGTGATGCTTATCCAGCCTGGCATGACATAATACTGTATAGCCAACAGCATCTTTATTGGGATTAAGCTCTAGCTCAAACCTTAGCCACACATATGCAGGTCGGAAGTTCTGTTATTACATAACCCCTGCTATCACCTATATCGGAAACCGCAGTATACAACATAATTTGCCCTGCTCTCGCAGCACCCTCCTGGACAGCCTTCCCTACCTGTTCGCTTAGCAATACATGTCTCTCACATTATAGATACCGAACTTAAATGTGATTATCCGTGATGCCTTTAAGTAACCCTGATTTTGTATGCACCTACATGCTGTTGTATGATATAGCTCTGGTATTGCCATGTTCGGCCTCTGCGCAGGCTCAAGTATATATATGCCTCTTTAAGTCGCTGTTCGACTGCATTATTTGCAACTAAAATAAAATTAAAAAAACATTTAAAACAAAACGCTTTGATAAATATTCCTGATTGAAGCCATCACGGTCTTTCAAACTTTTGTAAAATGTGCTGACAGATGTTTAGTAAACAATCTTGTGGCCAATTACTACACAATTTCATAAAACAATGTTTTATTTTGATCCCTTCCAAATCACTAATCAGCCTCTGCTTATATATGGCACATCTCTAAGGGTACGCTTAAAACTATTATAAAATAATTAGTATGTTAGGCAAAAAAAAAAAAAAAAAGAGCAAAGTTGAGAAAATGTTTGCTTAAGATTCCTGTTAAATTCCTAGTCAAGTTCTGGTTTATTGAATAACCTTGCTTAACCTGGGAATGTATTAAGTAAACATCAACCTGTAGTAAACTTGAAACCGAATTGCAAAACTGCTGAAGCAGCCAAGTTGTGACACTAGAGCACATGGAGACGTTTCCCAAATCAGCACTTTTTGTCCATATTTTGAAATTCGGCTGTCAGTTCAATAGAATCTAGTGAATCATGAGAGGAGGAAAAAAAATAAAAATAAAGTCACCCTTCCTCGTTACATATTATACTATGAAGAAGTTACTATTTAAAGAGGCACTGTCATGCCGAACCTCCCTTACCCCATTCAATTCCTCTTCTCTCCCTCTGTCAGGATCTGTTCTTCATGCCTGCTTCAGTTTTCTTTAAAATCTTAAGACAAAATACGGACTAAGGCGTACAAATCCCCCCCTCCCCTTATTGTAATTTAGGGCCCACACCCGCCGCTCAGGGGTGGGGACTGGGGGGCAATAGGTCCCTCGTTCAGTTTAATAACCCCCCACTCACACGGCACAGGAGGGTGCATAGTATTTTTTTTTTTTTTTTTTTTTTTTTTTAACAGTGAGAAGCCATAGACTGCTCACTGTTTAAGCACTGTATTATATTTATATATTGCTGCATGGCATATTCCTACCACATTACAACTTGCATTTGAATAGCCATAACTGTGCATCTTTTTATTTTTCTTAACAAACCCCATCTCCAACCTTTATTATAACTTTAGTAGTAAATTGTATTTTGCTATCATGTAGCTATAAACCTGTGTGAAGAAGTGTGATGTAATTAGTTGGTATTTTTAATCACCATTTTTGCAAAATTCCTATTTTCCCAGGCCAAACAAACCCCATGTAATATTTATCCAAGTGATGGATATGGGATCCTCCTATAATCCCCCAGCCCAGTTATCCTCCCAGGTAGTCCCCCAGCCCGGTATCCTCTCACCTGTAGGGATGCCCAGCTCCTTGGATCCTCTCCCGAAGCCTTTCACCACCTCCCCCCGGCAGTAGAAGGGCAGGCTGCTCATGGTGTGCCCCCGAGCTCCTCTCTTCCTGGCTGCTGGCAGCGGCTCCCCGGTTCCCAGCGGGCGGGGGAGGTCCAGAGCCACCGCCGCGGCGTGTGCCGGCTCGTGGCGCTTGTGGCCGGGGGGCAGAGGGTAGACTCGCAGGAGGTCGCCGGCCGGCACAGTGCTTACACCTGCTACTGAAGGAACTGCGACTACTACTGCCGCCGCAGCTCCACCTGCCGCCGAGCCAGAGCCAAGCCGGCCGCTACAAGCAAGTCGCTGGGACATCTCAAAGGAACAAGGGGGGGGGGGGGGTTACTTAAGAAAACTACAAGACGCAAGCCGCGACTGCGGTCAGAGCTTTCTAGACTCCCCCCTACCTGCTCTACCAAGTGTGGTGATCTTAGAACAGCGCGTCAGCAAGGGGCGGAGCTAACAAGCGACAAGGATCTTCTTCAACTCCTGTCACCGTGACTTGCTCCTTGCTGGTTTCGGTCACGTGATCAACTCCGCTTGGCATGCTGGGAACGCTCGCTGACGCCACTGCCCTTGACTGGAAACCTCTTGTGAGAGGTTGGTGCAACTTCCGGTTTACTTCCTGTCCGCAGCGTGTTGTCTGAATGAAGGGAGAGATCCCATAACTTATACGATATCACTATTTGCCTAATTAAAGGGACACTCCAGGCACCCAGACCGCTTCAGCTCATCGAAGTGGTCTGGGTGCTGTGTCCCTATTGCACTTAGTGCTGCAATGTAGCAGGGCAGTTCCAGATAAACCACAATATTTACATTGCAGCTCTAAGTCTGCCCTCTGTGGCCGTCTATCAGGCAGCCACCTGGGGCCCTTTTGGTCCGTTATCTAACGCTGGACATGCTCATGGACTTCCAGCGTCAGATTTTCCCCATAGGAAAGTATTGAGTAATACCTTACTATGGGGAGGTCTAACGCAAACACGCGGCCATTGCTGCGCATGCGTATTAGGTCTCCCCCACCAGCTGACGTGATGGATGGGTATGGACAGAGCCGTACCCAGCGCCGAGGGACATCGGTGCCGGATTCAGGTAAGTAGCTGAAGGGGTTTTAACCCCTTAAGCAACATGGGATGGGGGGCACTGCAGGATCCTTCAGTGCCAGAAAAATTGGTTTGTTTTCCTGGCACTGGAGAGTCCCTTTAAAATAGAACAATACCAAGCTCCCTGCTTCATGTTAGTTTTTAGATTTGAGAAGTGGAGACAGACGGATAAGTGCTGAAACGTGTGCTATTTTAGTTAAAAGTGTATCTCTGTTATAAAAGTAATTTTGTAATTTTCAAAACAGTGTTAACCCTTTCCTTGTTCATACTGATCACAGTATTTAACTGTGATCTAATTTTTTTTTGTACCCTCAAGGGTTAATTTTATTTAATTTGTTATTTACTTAATTTAACGTTAATTCCTTAGTTAGCTGGAGTGGGTGGACTTTAGTGGGAATTTGGGAAATTAAGTGTTAGGCTAGTTAGAGATGAAAAGTTCTGAAATGTTTTTAAAAGTAAAAAAAAAACTATGAAAAAAAGTTTAAAAATTAAAAAAAAGTTTTAAAAAAAGTTTGTTAAAGTTACACCTTCATAATGTGATTAACACTGTAAATCCCGTGTCATGGATCCAGGAGCTAGTTCACTTAAAAAAGGCTTTGTTAAAATTCAGGATGAAAAAACATAAAATTTGTATATATGGTGTGTATACCTTTAAATCTGTTACGAACAGGATAAAAATTAGGTATACGCCAAATACTTCCAGCAAACAGAAATTTAAAATTAAAATCACCTTCAAGTATAGGAGACTGTTTCCTATGATGTGAGAAATCAGTGTAACACTGATGCGAGGTGGCACAAAAATATATATATAGGGTGTCTGTATCTTTAAATTTATGATCCTTGAATGAATAGAGTATATATCAAATGATGTACTTTGAAGTACAGATATATATATATATTATAAGGTAAAAATATTTTTACCTTATAATATATATATATATCTGTACTTCAAAGTACATCATTTGATATATACTCTATTCATTCAAGGATCATAAATTTAAAGATACAGACACCCTATATATATATTTTTGTGCCACCTCGCATCAGTGTTACACTGATTTCTCACATCATAGGAAACAGTCTCCTATACTTGAAGGTGATTTTAATTTTAAATTTCTGTTTGCTGGAAGTATTTGGCGTATACCTAATTTTTATCCTGTTCGTAACAGATTTAAAGGTATACACACCATATATACAAATTTTATGTTTTTTCATCCTGAATTTTAACAAAGCCTTTTTTAAGTGAACTAGCTCCTGGATCCATGACACGGGATTTACAGTGTTAATCACAATATTACACATTTCAGACAGTTTTTGGTGAAATTTCTGCCTATATCCAGTTTTTGAGCTCTTCACTTCAAGTCAGACTCCCTCATCCCTGTGTGTTGCACTAGGCATACCAGACCTATTTGACTTTACACCTTCATAATGTCTAGAAGGTACACTGCTGAGGAGGCTTATGATATACTAGCAGCCGACTCAGACGCTACAGACACTGCCTCTGAGAGTGGTGATGAGACTGTGCCAGATACTGCAGGGCCCTCTGTTGTAAGCGCCAAGTCCCTTGACCTGGCTCATGACGCTGGTGACTGGGAACCCCTAAATGATTTCACGCCTGACAACCCACTGTTTACTGGCAGTCCTGGAATTCAGTTGGATGTCACTAACTACAGTGCACTGGATTTCATGCAGCAATTCTTTGGGGATGATATTTTAGGGGATATAGTCACCAAGACCAACCTTTATGCTGTGCAGTACCTGACACTTGATGATCAGAGTCTCATCGCCAGGCAAGGGAGTTGGTACCCCACCAGTGTGCCAGAATTAAAAAAATTTGGGACACTAACAATGCTAATGGGCATTATTAAAAAAAAAAAAAAAAACAGCATCAGGATGTACTGGTCCAAAAATTCTGTATGCAGCACCCCTATTTACTCCCAGACCATGAACAGGTCCAGATATGAAGCAATGCTTCGCTTTTTACACAATTCAAAGTGCCCCCCAAGAGATAATCCTCAATACGATAATCTCTATAAGATTCGCCCACTTATTTCCCACTTCAACAGACAGTTTGGCTCAATGTACACCCCACAAAAAAATATTTGTGTAGATGAGTCTTTAATGAACTATAAGGGCAGACTGGGGTTTAAACAATATATCCCGGTCAAAAGATCCCGGTATGGGATAAAGTTGTATAAACTTTGTGAAAGTGCCAGTGGTTATGTTTACACCTTCCGTGTTTACGAAGGTAAAGACAGCCACTTGGATCCCCCAGGTTGCCCGGATATCATTGGGATGAGTGGAGAAATCGTATGGGATCTAATTAACCCATTGCTAAATAAGGGGTATCATTTATTTATCGACAATTACTATAATAGCATCCCTCTTCTTAGGATACTTTATTGCTTTGAAACGGTGGCCTGCGGCACTATCCGAAAGACACGTGTCGGTTTCCCAAAAGCCCTCGCACAAAAAAAGCTCAAGAGGGGGGAAACAACTGCTCTCTGCCAGGACGAACTGCAGGCTCTCAAATTCAAAGATAAGAAGGAGGTGTTCATGCTAACATCTATGCATACTGAGCGCACTCGAAGAGTCACAGTTTGTGGCAGACAAGAAATTAGACGGGTGCCAGTTTGCATTAGGCGGTATAACAAGCACATGGGGGGAGTTGACCTGTCCGACCAACTGCTGCAATCCTATTTAATACTGAGGAAGACCAGGGCATGGTACAAAAGCTTGGCATTTACCTTATGCAAATGACGACTCACAATGCCTTTATTCTGTACAAAAAGACAAATGCTGACATTAAATCCACATTTCTGGATTTCCAGTTTCAGCTTATTTCTGGGCTGCTCACTGAGTGCCACAGTGGGGAACCATCAGCTAGCCTAGCAGCAGAAGGGTTGAAACAGGGGGGGCGTGGCCTGACCAGGGACCGAGCTGGACGTGGCTGAGTAGAGCTCCGGCCCCAACGCGCAAAATTAAGCATACTTCAGCAGTAAACTCGACATAAAACGACATAAAACACCAAGTATGGAAAAGAGGTACCCCAAAAAGCAACCCGAGGGGGGAACGTCGGTCCTGGACCTGATGACGTCCCATAAGACCGGGTCTGCGGATCCCCAAGATGGTGCCGGACGGAGCCCCTCATCTCAACCACTCTCACCACACCAGGTGCAGGGGGGAGAACACAAAAAAGGTGAGACGGCTTAAATATTGGAGCGACTAGCTGAAGTGCAGGCATACCTGGCGGGAGAAATAGACAACTCCACAGCGGTTCTCCGGAGTGAAATCGCCGCCTTGGGAACGCGCACGGCCTGCCTTGAGGAGCGACTGGAGGCCACAACCAGGGCCCATAGCGCAGCAATCACACACATCTACGGGCTGGCGGCCTGCATGTCAGAGGCCGAACTCGCCATCGAAGATATGGCCAACAGGTCGCGGAGGAACAATCTCCACTTACGCGGCCTGCCAGAGGGGGAAAGGGAGGGTACGCTGCCTGCTATGCTCATGGCCATATTCAAGCCCCTACTACCGGACCTGTCCGAGGAAAGATGGCACATGGAAAAGGGCACACAGGGCTTTCCGCGCCAGAAGAACCGATGTCAATTCCCCCAGGGACATCATCGTCCGCTTCTTGTTTTTTCAGACCAAAGAAGCCCTGATGCGTAAGAGCAGGGAGGTCAAGATAGTGCACAAAGGGAAGAAACTCCAGGTGTACCAAGTCCTGATGACGTTTCGAGGGGGGAAGACCCACACCCTGACTTTTACCTTCTTTACTATAATTTTTCCTCTCAATTCCTATATTATCCCGAGGGGAGGTGGTGGGACACAACGGAGAGGGGCGCAGAGAGAGCAGAGGTGGGCGCGAGCTGCAGCAGACCAAGCGGAATGGACTAATGGCAGTTAAAATTACTTCACTGAATGTCAAGGGACTAAACTCCCCGACTAAACGGCGTCTACTATTTAGAGAGCTCAAAAGGATGAGAACCGACATAGCATTTATCCAAGAGACCCACTTACCGAGACAGGCTAAATTTAAATTGAAGGACCACACCTATAGCTCGACGTATGAAGCTAGGACATTATGCAAACGCAACGGAGTGGCGATCCTTATACGGAATAGCTGCCCTATCAGAATTTTATCCACCGAATCTGACTCGGAGGGTCGCTATGTCATAGTCTCGGGCACCATGCTTTCCCACCATATTCATTTAATTAATGTATATGCACCAAACTACCCAGAGGCAGCTTTTTGGGAAACACTACAGACCAAACTCCAAACCCTACACCATGGGATGATCATTGTGGGGGGCGACTTGAACGCAACGCCAAGCCCGGCAGTGAACAGGAGGGCAGGCAGCGGCGTTTAAAGGTCCCAGGGGAGGGGGATCCAAGACAAATTGCTACAGAGATTCATGGCGAGGTCGGGGTTAGTGGACGTGTGGAGAGCGCATCGTCCGAGTACGAGGGATTACACATTCTTTTCGGCCCCACACGGATCCTACTCCAGGATAGACATGTTCCTAGTCAACAATGGGAGCCTGCCACGAATAACTTGCACAGACATTGGGTCCATCACTTGGTCAGACCATGCCGACATATCACTGACACTGGGGAGGCTATGCGAGGCAACCCCTTGGACGTGGAGACTTAATGCCTCCCTACTGAAAGACCAGAATATAGCAACCCAGATCAGAACAGAGCTCAACAGTTTTTTTGAGACCAACACCACCCCAGACGTGACATTAGCGACAGTGTCGGCAGCCCATAAGACAGTAATAAGAGGTATGCTCATAAAATTGGCAACAGCCAAAAAGAAATTGAAATTCCAAAAACTAGAAGGCCTCCTGACTGACCTTAAGAGGGTAGAACAACAACACCAGAGCAGCCCAGATGACCTAACTGCAGGACAACTGAGGGAGATAAGGTTGGCAAGACGCCAGCTGCTCCTAGACGAACACGCGAACAAAATGGATACACTCTTAGCTAGAGTCCTGAAACCTAGACAAAGAGGGGGACACATACCATCCATTAGACATAACGACGGCTCAACTAAAACTAGTCCCCGAGACATAGCGGAGGTCTTTACAGAATACTATAAATCCCTGTATAATCACTCACCGGGATCTGAGTCGCGGATGGCGGGGGACGAAGCACTGGCAAAGCAATTTCTGGCATACGTAGGGTTGCCCAAGCTAGCACAGGCAGGGGTGGAAGCACTAGCGGCAGAAATCACAACAGAAGAGGTGGCACAGGCCATAGCTGCCCTGAAAGGGAATAAAGCCCCTGGACCGGATGGGTTAGACGGGAGTTATTAAAAGGAATTTCAGGACGAACTTGCTCCCCACTTAGCAGCTCTATTTAACAAATTTAGATCAGGAAGCACCCCAGACTTGGCTATGTCGCTAGCAACCATTGTCTTATTGCCAAAGCCAGACAAGGACCCGAGCATCCCGAGTAGTTATAGACCAATCTCACTAATTAATCATGATATGAAAATCTTAGCAAAAATTCAGGCGACAAGACTGAACCCTTATTTAGCTACATTGGTAGATGCAGATCAAGTGGGATTTGTGCAGGGCAGGCAGCTGTTTGAGAATACCCTTAGGAACATGGATATCATTTGGAAGCAGAAAGTCACACACACCCAAACTATGCTGGTCTCATTGGACGCTGAAAAAGCGTTCGACAGGGTCACATGGACGTACTTGTTCACACTTCTGTCCCACATGGGATTCCCTGAGAAAGCTATAACTTTGATTAAAGCAATGTGCGAGCACAAGTGAAAATCTCAGGGGCCCCACTAAATCCGTTTAGATTATACAATGGCACCAGACAGGGATGTCCGTTGTCCCCGCTCCTATTTGTACTGACGTCACCCGGACATACAGGGGGTTCAAGTGGGAGGCAGGTAATTCCTAGTGTCGGCGTATGGCAATGTGCTCCTGACGCTCACTGACCCCATTAACTCAATGAGGGCTTTGCAAGGAGTCCTGGAGGCCTATGGAGCTGTATCCGGGTGCAAAGCTAACATGACCAAATCTAGCGCCCTCCCAATCGAGATTCCAGACGTGGAGTTAACAGCTCTTCAGAGGGGACACCACATACGCGTAGAACGTCAGTCGATTAAATATCTAGGTATTAAACTGACAGCAGCCTTAGACCAACTCCTACAACACAATTACACACCACTCATTAAACAACTCATCAGGGAACTAGAGACCTGGAACGATAGGCATATCTCTTGGATAGGGAGAATTCATGCGGTCAAAATGAACATCCTACCCAGGATATTATTTTATTTTCAATCTCTGCCCATACATCTCTCCAAGACACACCTAGCACCCCTGCAACAGGCGATAGGGAACTTTGTGTGGCAAAACAAACGCTATAGAATTTCGAGACATATATTACACAGGCCAAAAAATAGGGGAGGCCTAGTACTGCCTAACCTATACCGCTACTACATGGTGACACAATTGTTGCAAATAGCCTTATGGCACTCACCACCTAGAGAGCGGAAAGGGGTGGACTTGGAATCACTGATGGTGGGGGCAGACATTCCGCAGGTACTCATTTGGGTTCCCAAAGATAATAGACCAATCATTAGAGCTACTTGCCCAGCTATATTGAACTCTATACATATCTGGGATAGAGCTCAACAGCGACATGGGCTGGCATCAGCCCCGTCCCCTCTGATGCCGTTTCTTCGAAATAGAGCATTCCCGTCGGGAATGGCAGCATGAAATTTTAGGAATCTAGAAAAAATAGGTCTGCAACACATACATCAGTTGGTACAGGATTCAGAGGTAGTAATTTTTGACACCCTTCAACAAAGAGGTCACCTCACGCCTGCTGACTTCTTCAGGTACCTACAAATAAATGATTTCGTAAAACTCCCATGGGTCCGGGCGGCGGCCCAAAAACCCATGACATTCTTCGAACAAATATGCCTTCAGTACCATATGCCTACGGGTCTGATAACTCGGCTGTACGCCCACCTCTGCCAGGGCCGGACTGGGGATACAAAGCAGCCCTGGAAAAAAAAAATTGCTAGCCCCATAAGTCACTGCGCCTAATACACTACTGGTCCCCCTCCCAACTATTTAATACACTACTGGCCCCCCTCCCTACTACCTAATTCACTACTGGCCCCCCTCCCCACTACCTAACACACTACTGGTGTCAGGATCGGGACAGGGATCCAACACGCAGAGTACAAACAGTAGCCAGATACGTATACCGGACCTTAGAATGGCCGGACTAACGTAAGTAGTACAGTAGAGAATAGTCAAAGACAAGCCGAGGTCGAGGGTAACAGAAGACAGGTAAGCGATAGACAAGCCGGATCAAGGGTAACAGAGATAAGCAGAATAGAGCAAACAAGCCGGGTCAAAACCAAAAGGGAAAACTAGAGAACACGAGCACTGAGTGACTAGAACAAGCTAGAACCACGACAAGGCCATGAGCTACTGAAAGAAGCACTGTTAAATGCCCTGTTCAGATAAGTAGACACACCTCCGTCGAGTCCTGATTGGTCCTGAACCAATTGAGTGACAGGTCGTTCCGGGTTGACGTCCTGACGTCGACGTCCGGGCGTCATGCTATAAAAGGGAGTCACTCCCTCGCGGCCGGCTTTGCATGACCGGATGGACCGCGAGGAAGAGGGGAATCAGGCCGTCCGGATGGATGAACGATTAAGTCTCTACCTCTCTCGAAGGTAGAGGCCTCAGGTACCCTGACAACTGGCCCCCCCTCTCAGATACGCCCACCGGGCGGAAGTAACCAGGACGAGAAGGGAAGCGAGAGTGAAATGACCTGCGGAGACGGGGAGCATGAACATCCTCCTGAGGTACCCAACTTCTCTCCTCAGGACCATATCCTCTCCAATCGACCAGATATTGTACTTTCCCCCGGGAGATTCGAGAATCGACGATGGAATTGACCTCATACTCCTCCTGACCCTCCACCTGAACAGAGCGAGGAGGGGCGATCGTGGAGGAGAATCTGTTACAAACTAGTGGTTTCAGCAACGAAACATGGAACGAGTTAGGGATGCGTAAGGTAGTAGGCAAAGCTAGACCATACGCAACTGGGTTAATTTGAGCCAACACCCTGTAAGGTCCAATATACCGAGGAGCGAACTTCATGGAAGGCACTTTTAACCGAATGTTTCTAGTACTTAGCCATACTCTATCGCCTGGAACAAACACCGGTGCTGCCCTTCTACGTTTGTCAGCGTGTTTCTTCACCAGCATAGAATTGTGCAAAAGAATTTGTCGAGTCTGGTCCCACAACTTCCTCAAATTGGCAACATGGACATCAACCGACGGTACCCCTTGGGAAGAAGACTCCGAAGGAAGAATGGAAGGATGAAAGCCATAATTCATGAAGAAGGGGCTAGAATGCGTAGAATCACAAACGAGATTGTTGTGTGCAAACTCCGCCCAAGGAATCAAACCGACCCAATCGTCCTGGTGTTCAGAAACGAAACAACGTAGATATTGTTCAACCTTTTGGTTGGTGCGTTCAGCAGCTCCATTGGACTGAGGATGGTAGGCAGAAGAAAAATTCAATTTGATGCCTAGTTGAGAGCAGAAGGATTTCCAAAAACGGGAAACAAATTGGGAACCTCTGTCCGATACAATTTGAGAAGGTATCCCATGTAAACAGAAGATCTCCCTAGCGAATATCTCTGCTAATTCAGGCGAAGATGGGAGTTTAGGTAAGGGAATGAAGTGAGCCATCTTAGTAAATCTGTCCACCACAGTGAGGATAACAGTCTGCTTTTTAGAGATAGGCAAATCAACAATGAAGTCCATAGCCAAACAGGACCATGGCTTTTCAGGAACCTCTAGAGGGTGCAGAAATCCGCATGGGAGCGAATGAGGTAGTTTAGTCTTGGTACAAACCTCACACGCCCCGATGAATTCTTTAATATCTTTACGTAAATCAGGCCACCAGAAGTCTTTAGAGATCAAAGCATACGTCTTGCAAATGCCAGGATGCCCAGCCACCTTGCTGTTATGGAAACAGCGTAACACCTCTAGTTGGAGAGTGGCGGGAACGAAGTGTCGATCCCCAGGAGTCTGTTTGGGCGCAAGATGCTGTAATTTCATGATCTCAGTAAGCAACGGAGAGTGAATCCTGAAATTCGTGTTAGCGATGATGTTACCCTTAGGAACTATCGAGGAAAGGAGTGGCTCAGTTATAGTGAACGGTTCATATTGACGAGACAAAGCATCGGCTTTAGAGTTCTTAGAACCAGGTCTGTAAGTAAGTACATAATTAAAGTGAGTGAGGAACAAGGACCCAACGAGCTTGTCTGGCGGACAGGCGCTTAGCCTCCCCAATATAAGACAAGTTCTTATGATCCGTTAAAATAGTAACAGGGTGTAATGTCCCTTCTAGTAAATGTCTCCACTCCTTTAAAGCCTTAATGACCGCTAACAGTTCCCTATCACCGATGTCATATCTGCTTTCAGGCCCAGATAATTTCTTAGAGAAGAACCCACAAGGGTGTAACGGTTTGTCCACCCCTAACCTTTGAGACAGAACAGCACCAACTCCCGTCTCAGAGGCATCGACCTCGAGTAAGAACTATCAGGGTGGACTAGAATGGGAGCAGAGGCAAAAAGTTCTTTGAGAGTCTTGAACGCAACAAGAGCCTCCGTAGACCAAGTCTTCGTATCAGCCCCTTGTTTGGTCATATTGGTAATAGGCGAGATGATAGAAGAGTATCCCTTAATGAAGCGCCTATAATAGTTGGAAAAACCAATAAACCGCTGAATAGCCTTGAGTCCTTTAGGCAACGGCCAATCTAAAATAGACTGGAGTTTGTCAGGGTCCATTTTAAAGCCTTCCCCAGAAATCACGTAACCAAGAAAGTCTATCTGCGACTGGTCAAAGCTGCATTTCTCCAATTTACAGTATAGACCATGTTGCAGAAGTTTGTGTAGTACCTTTCTGACTTTATGGTGAGTCTCAATCTCCCTAGAGTGTATCAGTATGTCGTCCAGGTAGACAATAACACAATCATGTTGAAACTCCCTAAGTACCTCATTAATCAAATCCTGAAATACTGCAGGAGCATTGCATAGTCCAAATGGCATAACTGTGTATTCATAATGGCCATACCGAGTATTGAACGCCGTCATCCACTCGTGTCCATGCTGGATCCTCACCAAATTATATGCCCCTCTGAGATCTAATTTGGTGAAGATTTTGGAGTCCTTAAGACGATCAAACAACTCGGTAATCAATGGGATAGGATAGGCATTTCAGATAGTTATTTTATTCAAACCTCGGTAATCAATACAAGGCCTCAGCGTGCCATCCTTCTTTTTAACGAAGAAAAACCCAGCCCCGGCAGGGGAAGAAGACCTCCTAATGAATCCTTTCTCTAAATTCTCACGGATATATTCCTCTAGAACAGAGTTCTCCTGAACAGATAAAGGATATACATTACCCCTCGGGGGCATAGTACCAGGTAGAAGCTTAATTTTACAATCAAATGGCCTGTGTGGAGGTAATGAATCGGCATTCTTCTTGTCGAATACTGCCTTTAAGTCTTGGTACAGGGGCGGTATCTGTCTCTCAGTGGACTGAGTAGAACTACCTGGTGTATTAATATTGGCCAATGGAGAAACCCTGCGTAAACACCTCTCCTGGCAGCTCAGTCCCCACGAGAGTATCTCCCCTAATTCCCAATCGATAATAGGGTTATGTCTCTTCAACCATGGATACCCCAGAACTATGGGAACAGAAGGGGACGAAATGAGCATGAGAGATAAATTCTCCACGTGTAGGATACCAACATTTAAGTTAATGGGTATGGTCTCACGAAAGATAACGGGGTCCAGTAATGGTCTACCATCTATGGCCTCAACGGCCAAGGGTGTCTCCCTTAACTGGGATGGGATATTGTGTCTAGTAGCAAAGGCTTGGTCGATAAACTTCTCAGCAGCTCCGGAATCTATCAAGGCCATAGCCTTTACCACTTCTTTCTCCCAGGTTAAGGAAACTGGTAGCAGAAGCCTGTGATCTTTGTAATTAGGAGTAGAGGACAAAATAGAAACACCCAAGGCCTGTCCTCTAGAGAAACTTAGGTGCGAGCGTTTCCCGGGCGGTTAGGACAGTTCGAGAGTAAATGACCTCTGACTCCACAGTACATACATAACCCCTCCTTTCTCCTGTACTGTCTCTCTCCTCCTCAGAGAGGCGGGTATAGCCCACCTGCATAGGTTCAGGGAGCAATGAGACCGTGGAGTCAGGACTTGGAAATGCGGGAGCTAACCTAAAGGAAGGTCTCCGGTTCCTCTCTCGAGTGTTCTGTCTCTCTCTTAAACGTTCATCTATACGAGAAATTAAATCCTCTAAATTCTCAGGAAGTTCTCTAGTAGCAACCTCGTCAAGAATTACATCTGATAGCCCATTCAAAAATACGTCCATATACGCCTGCTCATTCCACTTGACCTCTGACGCCAGAGACCTGAACTCTAGTGCATAATCCACAAGTGTTCGGTTCTCCTGTCTCAGGCGCAACAGTAATCTGGCTGCATTAACCTTTCTACCTGGAGGGTCAAAAGTTCTTCTAAAAGCAGCTACAAATGCGTTATATTTATATACTAACGGGTTATCGTTCTCCCACAGTGGATTGGCCCATCTCAGAGCCTTCTCAATGAGTAAGGTGATAATAAATCCCACCTTTGCCCTATCCGTAGGATAGGAGCGAGGTTGCAATTCAAAGTGGATACTAATTTGGTTCAAAAAACCCCGACACTTCTCAGGAGTACCACCATAACGTACTGGTGGAGTAATGCGAGAAGAAGCACCTACAGTGGCTACTTCTAGGCCTGAACCCACAGGAGAGATAGGAGTAGTACGTAACTCTTCTGGTGGATTATTGGCACGAGATAATAACGCCTGTAGTGCTAGCGCCATCTGATCCATTCTGTGATCCATGGCCTCAAACCTAGGATCAGGAGAACCAAGCTGACTGTTTGTACTTGCAGGATCCATTGGCCCTGTCGTAATGTCAGGATCGGGACAGGGATCCAACACGCAGAGTACAAACAGTAGCCAGATACGTATACCGGACCTTAGAATGGCCGGACTAACGTAAGTAGTACAGTAGAGAATAGTCAAAGACAAGCCGAGGTCAAGGGTAACAGAAGACAGGTAAGCGATAGACAAGCCGGATCAAGGGTAACAGAGATAAGCAGAATAGAGCAAACAAGCCGGGTCAAAACCAAAAGGGAAAACTAGAGAACACGAGCACTGAGTGACTAGAACAAGCTAGAACCACGACAGGGCAATGAGCTACTGAAAGAAGCACTGTTAAATGCCCTGTTCAGATAAGTAGACACACCTCCGTCGAGTCCTGATTGGTCCTGAACCAATTGAGTGACAGGTCGTTCCGGGTTGACGTCCTGCCGTCAACGTCCGGGCGTCATGCTATGAAAGGGAGTCACTCCCTCGCGGCCGGCTTTGCATGACCGGATGGACCGCGAGGAAGAGGGGAATCAGGCCGTCCGGATGGATGAACGATTAAGTCTCTACCTCTCTCGGAGGTAGAGGCCTCAGGTACCCTGACAACTGGCCCCCCCTCCCCACTACCTAATACACTACTGGCCCCCCTCCCCACTACCTAATACACTACTGGCCCCCCCTCCCCACTATGTAATACACTACTGGCCCCCCCTCCCCACTATGTAATACACTACTGGCCTCCCTCCCCACTATGTAATACACTACTGGCCTCCCTCCCCACTATCTAATACAATACTGGCCCCCCTCCCCACTATCTAATACAATACTGGCCCCCCTCCCCACTATCTAATAGAATACTGGCCCCCGTCCCCACTATCTAATAGAATACTGGCCCCCCTCCCCACTATCTAATACAATACTGGCCCCCCTCCCCACTAATACAATACTGGCCCCCCTCCCCACTATCTAATAGAATACTGGCCCCCCCTCCCCACTATCTAATACAATACTGGCCCCCCTCCCCACTATCTAATACAATACTGGCCCCCCTCCCCACTATCTAATACACCCCTCAAATGCAATACACAGTAGGTCTCCCAAACCCCTTTACTCTTACCTGAACTACAAGATGCAGACAGGGCAGCTCAGCTCAGTGATGCCGGTGCCTGTGTGCAGGAGGGAAGGGATGCCGCCATGCTGTGCAGTGTAGATCCGCCGCTGCGCAGCCTTCGGATATGACGTCATGTTGTCATATGCCGCTCACATCCGGCGGCTGGCGCAGGAAAACTCATTGCGCTCGCTCGGCTCTTCTAACCATGAGTCGCAGACGCGTCGGTGGGCCACGGAAGGGTGAAGTAAAGAGAGAAAAATATTTTCTTGTCTTGTGCAGCCACATCTTAAAGCGGCCCCAGGGCCGGCGGCCTACCGGGAAATTTCCCGGTATACCGGTAGGCCAGTCCGGCCCTGACCTCTGCTCTGTAACTAACGAAGGGGGGAGATCTGGCCTACACAGAGCAATGGGAGAGGGACCTGGGGGAGCAATTAGAAGGGATAGAGTGGCAAGAGATCTGGGTAGCCAATCACAAATCCTCAGTATGCGTAACGATACAGGAGCAAGCAATTAAGACGATGCTCCGTTGGTATACAACTCCTGTAAAGCTGTATCAAATGAAAATGTGCCCTACCGACGTTTGTTGGAGAGGGTGCGGAATGAAAGGGACATATATCCACATGTGGTGGGAATGCCCCCTGATGGAAAGATTCTGGCAACAAAACTTATGTATTTTTTTGATCCTGAAGAAAGCCCTCCAGAGGGGCTGAAACGTTGATTGTATTTTAATGTATACCTGTTGCGGTCACCGGCCCGCCGAGCCTCACGGTCGTGCCCGACCGGCACGACCGCTCCGACTACACGAGCTTACCTGCTCGTCGGCGAGCCGGGAACCGCGCGTGTAGTTCTTCCGGGCATCACGCCCGAATCCAATATGGCGCCAACCACGTGGTCGCGTCTATGGATAGCCCCGCCCCCGAGAATTATACTAACGTGTGCGTGACGTCACGACGTCAACGCACACGTACGTTCTGGGGTCAGAGGTCGCCCTCTGACCAATCATAGCTTAGAGAGGGGTATTTAAACCCCTAATTCACCCTAGTACTTTGCCATGTCGTGGTTTCAGTTTCCTGGTTTCCTGAAAGTGCTAGTTTCGTGTTTCTGATTTCCTGGTATCCTGATCCTTGGCGTTTCCCTGGTTATTCTGATCTCTGGTTTCCCTGACTTGGCTTGTCTTATCGGTATTGAGTATTTTCTGGCTTCCTTGACCTCGGCTTTCCCTTTGACCATTCTCTGTCTCTAGCGTATTAGTCCGGCCATTCTAAGGTCCGGTTTACGCTCTGTCCTGTTATTTTTCCTTTTCTGACTTATGTATATGTTTACATAGATTCTGCGTGCTGGACCACATTACTAGTCGTGACATTACGACATGGCCATGGATCCTGCAGAACTATGCAAACATATGATCGCCTGTGAAAATAGGGTGGAGGATATGGACCACAGGTTAGACCAATTTGCTCAGGCATTTCAGACCTTGCTCCAGAGGACTGCCTATTTAGAGGTCCCTCCTGTACCACCTGTGGTTCCGCCACCTGTAGTGGTTCCCGTACCACATAAACCACCGTCCATAACTTTGTCACCGCCCCCTCGTTATGGAGGTGATTCTAAGGAATTTAGAGGTTTTTTAAACCAAATAGAATACCACTTTGAGGCCTCCCCAGGTTCATTCCCAACAGATAGATCTAAAATAGGCTATCTGATGAACCAATTAACTGGAAAAGCCTTGACTTGGGCTAACCCCTTATGGGAAAGTGGTGACGCAATAGCCCGTGATTACAGTACCTTTCTTACGGCCTTTAAGGCTACATTTGAACCTAAAGGCAGGGAGAAGAACGCTGCCAAAGCCCTTATGAGAATCAGGCAAGGCAATCGTTCTGTAGCCGATTATGCAATAGAGTTCAGGACATTAGCGTCTGAGGTTGATTGGACCAATAGCGGTCTGGTGGCTGCTTTCTCTGAAGGTTTAGCTGAGAATATACAAGATGAAACTGCAGCTAGAGACCTTCCGGTTAGTCTTAATGAGTTTATTGCCTACATGATAAACATTGATAACCGGCTCAGAGAGAGAGAGAAAAACAAACAACGTAACAGACGTTCTAATTTGTCCATAGCTCCTCGTTTCTCTAACCCAGTGGTGAGTAGCCAAACGCCTCTTCCAGAACCTGAACCCATGCAATTGGGTAGTGCTAAACTCACTGAGGCAGAGAGACAACACAGACGTAACGAGGGGTTATGTATGTATTGTGGCAAGAAGGGACATCTAAGATCGTCATGCCCGGTTCGGCCGGAAAACTTGCACACCTAAGGCACGTACGGGGACCGACCTTAGGTGTGATGTATATGTCCCCTAAATTGACTAAGAACCGTTTCCTGGTCAAAGTAACCTTATCTTTCGAGAACACTACTGTTCAGTGTGAGGCTATGATTGACTCTGGGGCAGCGGAGAATTTCCTAGACAAAGAGTTCTCTGCTAAACATCTCCTGCCCTTAAGACATAAAGAGAAACCTATAGCAGTCGAGGCCATTGATGGAAGGTCTCTTACCCAGCCTTTCATCACACACGAAACTCTGCCAATCACTGTTTCAGTGGGTATTCTCCACTCTGAAGAAATTACCTTTCAAATCATATCTTCACCTACAGTTCCGATAATACTCGGTTTCCCTTGGCTCCTGAAACACAATCCACGTTTAGATTGGATTGAAGGAGAGATTGTGAGTTGGGGTGAGAGATGCAAAGGTGTTTGCTTTAAGCAAATCCCACAACCTATTGGCACCATTAATGTTCCTGTTACACCTCCCTTGACCACACAAATTCCTCAGCAGTATATGGATTTGAAAGAGGTATTTAACAAGGTCCAGTCAGAAGGGTTACCTCCTCATAGACCTTATGACTGTACTATAAACTTATTACCAGGGACTATGCCTCCCAAGGGAGGAGTCTATGCCTTGTCCCCCCAAGAAAATCTTTGTTTGGTAAAATATATTAAGGATGCTCTCAGAAAGGGTCATATCCGTAGGTCCTCCTCACCAGCCGGGGCTGGATTCTTCTTTGTCTCTAAAAAAGAAGGAGACCTACGCCCTTGTATTGATTATAGGGGTTTGAATAGGATTACCATAAAAAATGCCTACCCTATTCCCCTTATATCAGAGCTATTCGACAGATTAAAGGGAGCTCGAGTCTTTACCAAGCTCGATCTCCGAAGTGCCTACAATCTAGTCAGAATTAAGGACGGTCACGAATGGAAGACCGCATTTAACACCAGAATGGGACATTACGAATACCTGGTTATGCCGTTTGGATTATGTAACGCTCCAGCGGTATTCCAGGATTTTATCAACGATGTCCTAAGAGAGTACCTTCACATGTTCGTTCTAGTGTATTTGGACGACATTCTCATCTATTCCCCAGACCTAGAGACACATCACGAACATGTGAGAATTGTACTGAAAACCCTGTTACAGAACGGCCTTTACTGTAAACTGGAGAAATGCCAGTTTGACCAAACGGAGATACAATTCCTTGGATACGTTATATCTCCGTCTGGTTTCCAGATGGATCCTCGTAAACTGGAGGCAGTCTTACAGTGGCCATTACCCAAGGGCCTTAAAGCTACTCAACGCTTTATAGGTTTTGCGAATTACTACCGCAAATTCATAAGGGGATTTTCCTCCGTGATTTCCCCTATAACCAATTTAACAAAAAAAGGAGCAAATTGTATATCTTGGCCCAAAGAAGCAAGAGAGGCATTTGAACGATTAAAATCTTTATTTTCCTCAGCACCTGTCCTGACCCATCCTGATCCATCCAAACCATTTATCCTAGAGGTGGATGCATCAGAGACAGGAGTTGGAGCCATTCTGTCTCAAAGAGAGAGTCCTGATACGCCTTTACATCCCTGTGGATTTTACTCTCGTAAACTCACACCTGCAGAGAGGAATTACGACATAGGGAATAGGGAACTTTTGGCCATTGTACTTGCCCTTAAGGAATGGAGGCATCTCTTGGAAGGTTCCAAAGAGCCACTTTTGATCTTTACTGATCATAAGAATTTGGCTTATATTGGGGACGCTAAGAGACTGTCCTCTCGTCAGGCTAGGTGGTCATTGTTCCTCTCCCGATTCAATTTCGTAATTACATACAGACCTGGTACTAAAAACACCAAGGCAGATGCACTTTCTCGGCAGTTTGAGACAGATGAAGTTCCGGAACAGGTGATATATCCTATTGTACCTCCTGAATGCCTCATTGCCACTACTGTTTCCGAAGTGTCTTCTCCACTCTTCTGTGCCATAATAGCAGATCAAACTCAGGCACCTGTGGGAAAACCTCCGGACAAACTGTATGTGTCACCTCAGTTTCAAAAGAAGGTACTAGATTTGTTCCATGACAGCCTCACAGCGGGCCATCCTGGAGTCCATAAAACTCTCTCTGCCATCTCCAGGAGATTTTGGTGGCCTGCTCTTAGAAACGATGTCAAAGATTATGTTGGGGCATGTCAAATATGTGCTGTTTCTAAAGTTCCTCCCAGGTCACCTCCTGGACTATTACAACCACTGCCCATACCTAGTGCTCCATGGACCCACTTGGCCATGGATTTCATTGTGGATCTACCCAGTTCAAACGGGTTTAATACAGTCCTTATGGTCATTGATAGATTCACGAAGATGGCACATTTCGTCCCACTTAAAAAATTACCATCTGCTCAAGATCTAGTTCAAATATTCTTGAGAGAGATCTTTCGGTTGCACGGTGTACCCAAAAGCATAGTATCTGACAGAGGTACCCAGTTTGTTTCTAGGTTTTGGCGTTCCTTTTGCAAAAAAATTGGGCATCGAACTCTCCTTTTCGTCAGCATATCACCCTCAAACAAATGGAGCAGCAGAGAGGGCGAATCAGTCTTTAGAAGCCTATTTACGTTGCTTTATAAATGCCAATCAATCTAACTGGTACGAGCTCTTACCCATGGCTGAGTTCGCCAGAAACAACGCCACTCATGAATCTTCTAATCACAGTCCATTCTTTGTTAATCAGGGTTATCACCCCACTGTTTTTCCTTCTGCATTCTCAGACACAGAAATCCCCGCTTTGAACACCCGTTTAGATTCGATTCATGATACTTGGGATTCCGTCCATTCAGCTCTGCAAAAAGCCTCATTACGAGCGAAGGTCCAAGCTGACAAGAAACGGGGCGCTAATCCTGTCTATATTCCAGGTGACAGGGTGTGGCTCTCCACAAGACATATCAAGCTTAAGGTCCCGTCCATGAAATTTGCCCCTCGGTACATTGGTCCCTTTCGAGTTACCCAACGTATTAATCCAGTGACCTATACTTTGGCACTACCGGCTCATATGAGAATAGCGAATACTTTCCATGTGTCTCTGCTCAAGCCCCTTACTTGCAATCGCTACACAAGGGTATCCACTCCTCCTCCGCCCTTGGTAGTGGGTGATCAAGAGGAATACGAAGTCCGTTCTATCATGGACTCCAAATTATCCAGAGGTGTCTTGTCCTATCTCGTTGACTGGAAGGGTTATGGTCCCGAGGAACGTTGTTGGGTTCCTGCTGACCGGGTCCATGCGCCCCGTCTTATCCGGTCATTTCACAACCGCTTTCCTCTTAAGCCGGGTCCTTCCCGCTCGGTGCGCGGTCTTCGAGTGGGGGGTACTGTTGCGGTCACCGGCCCGCCGAGCCTCACGGTCGTGCCCGACCGGCACGACCGCTCCGACTACACGAGCTTACCTGCTCGTCGGCGAGCCGGGAACCGCGCGTGTAGTTCTTCCGGGCATCACGCCCGAATCCAATATGGCGCCGACCACGTGGTCGCGTCTATGGATAGCCCCGCCCCCGAGAATTATACTAACGTGTGCGTGACGTCACGACGTCAACGCACACGTACGTTCTGGGGTCAGAGGTCGCCCTCTGACCAATCATAGCTTAGAGAGGGGTATTTAAACCCCTAATTCACCCTAGTACTTTGCCATGTCGTGGTTTCAGTTTCCTGGTTTCCTGAAAGTGCTAGTTTCGTGTTTCTGATTTCCTGGTATCCTGATCCTTGGCGTTTCCCTGGTTATTCTGATCTCTGGTTTCCCTGACTTGGCTTGTCTTATCGGTATTGAGTATTTTCTGTCTTCCTTGACCTCGGCTTTCCCTTTGACCATTCTCTGTCTCTAGCGTATTAGTCCGGCCATTCTAAGGTCCGGTTTACGCTCTGTCCTGTTATTTTTCCTTTTCTGACTTATGTATATGTTTACATAGATTCTGCGTGCTGGACCACATTACTAGTCGTGACAATACCCAATAAATTTTTGGATTTTAATGAAGTCCGAGGAGTGCAGCCATCATTCTGGATACTATATATATATATATATATATATATATATATATATATATATATATATATATATATACACACACACACATTTATTTGGTTGGTTTTTTTTATTATTTAGTTCTTCCATTTTAAAGTTGCTGACAAGGTTTAGGGCCAAGGAGGCTGCTGCAATTCTTACCTCTGACTCTGATTATTTCATTTTTTTTTTTATTTTATTTTTTTTTTTAGTTAGGGTGCGTGGTAATTCATAGGAAGTTGGGGAGTTTAGTGTTACTCTAGGGGGTGAAAAGATTTTTAAAAAATAGAAAAAAAATATTTTATAACAATATTTAGTTAAAGTTCTTGTGTAAAAAGTAAAAAATGCTTAGGAAGTTATGAATTCTATCAGCAGATGGAGTTGACCGGCAGTGCCCCAGAGTTTGATGCAGGTTAATACGATGGTTAATACCTTCTTTAAAAAATGTTAGGCCTTTGTGGGGTGGTTTGAATTATCAGCCTGCTAAGATGCTCTTAAATTGCACATGAACCCAGCGTAAAAATTCAAAGTTTGAAAAAAACTGATATTGTGCCCCTTCAACATCCACATATCCCTGAAAAAGGTACACATGTGGGTATTGTACTAAGATGACATAGCTGAGCAACATAATATGTGTTATACTGCCGTAGCACACATAAGGATTGCAAAATATACAGTAACATCTCCAAGTGTGTGTCAAAAAGGCAGAAAAAATGCTAATTGCTACTAGACTTGGTACAAACTAGCAAAAAAATGATCCTACGCTATGGTTTAAAATATGCCATGTGAAATACCCTGGAGTATCTACTTTTACAAATAGTAGGCCTTTGTGGAATTTTTTCCAACAGTCAAACTGCTATAGTTGCCCAAATTGAAACATAGGCCCATCAAATCCGTCTCTCAAAATTCTACTGTAAATACCGAAATGGACAGGTCTCCTATATGACATTATAGCTTCACGAAATAGTGCCAAAGACATACAATGGGGGTATCATTTTACTCAGAAGACTTAGCTGAGCATAATTTGGGGGTTTTGAACTTAGTGGCACATACGAAATATACAAAATGCCCAGCAAAAAGGATTGCAGTTGTAAAAAATGCCCAAAATTGTTTTTTACCACAAACTTTGACATACATCGGTGAAAAAATGGGGGCATGTTAAGGCACAATATGCACCATATGAGATACCCTGGAGTGTCTACTTCTACAAATGGTAGGCCTCTGTGTTTTTTTTTTTCCCAGCAGTCAAACTGCTATAGTGGCCCAAATTGAAACATAGGCCCATCAAATCCGTCTCTTAAAATTCTACTGTAAATACCAAAATGGACAGGTCTCCTATATGGCGCTATAGCTTCACGAAATAGTGCCAAAGACATACAATGGGGGTATCGTACTCAGCAGATGTAGCTGAACACAAAATTAGGTTTTGTACAGCAATAGCACACACTAACTTTACGAAATATACATGAGAAGTTATTTGTTATAATTTTGTGTGTCAAAAAACATCATAGCCTGTGATGTCTGCTTTATATAAATATATACTTTTGTGTGGCAATTTTGTTTTCTTTTATGACTATTAAGCTTACAAGACAAACATACCAAATTCTAAAATCGCTCCACATTAAAAGTTTATTTTACTCCTTGTGTTTTGTGAGCTGTAACTACCAAAAAAACCTGAAAATCCTAGACACATTATATATTCTGTAAATCAGAACAACTAAATTAATTTATTTTTAATGCCTTTCCTTAACCTGCACAAATTATGCACACATTATTATTGCAAAAACTGAAGAAAAAACCCTATATTTTTACATTTTTGGGCATTTTTTTGTATTTTTTTTAATAATAAATAAGCATTTATATATGTATGTTACATACAATTTAAAGCCCATTTTGTCCTTTAAAAAACGGTATATAATATGTGTTGGTGCAATAAAATAGTAAAATGCAAATTGCAGTTGAACGCAAACAGCAAAAAAATTTAAACTTTTTTTGTGTCCTTAAGTGCAAGTCAAGCTTTTGAAGCTGTGTCCTTAAGGGGTTGAAGGGGCACTATAGTCACCAAAACAACTTTAGCTTAATTAACCATTTTTGTTGTATAGATCATGCTTCTGAAGTTTCACTGCTCAATTTTCTGCCATTTAAGAGTTAAACCACTTCATTTCTGTCCTCCCCTGGCTGTGACTGACAGCCTGCATTAAATCAAAATAATTTTATTTTCAATCAGTGTAACTTACTTTAAGAGTTTTTTTTTTTTTCTCCTGCTCTGTAAATTGAAATTTTATTACGTACAGGAGGCTTCTGCAAGGTCTAGCAAGCTATTAACAGAATGAGTTTTTTTTTTATAAATCAAACAGAATGTGCTCTAAATGAAGTGCAAACATTAGGCCTCACTTTACAGGAAGTGTTTAGGAAGGCTGTGTAAGTCACAACCAGAGGAGGCTTGACTAGGGCTGCATAAACAAAATTATGGCAGAGAATTGAGCAGTGAGGTTGCAGAGGCATGATATATACACCAAAACTACTTAATTAAGCTAAAGTTGTTTTGGTGACTTTAGCTGTCACCAAAACAGCATTAGTTGTTTTGGTGACTTTATTCGTAATTTCAATGAAGTGGGAAATTAGATTAATTTATTTTTACATTTTTTTTTTATTTATAAAAGTACAATGGACCAGCTGGGGTGGAGGGTCTGGCAGGATACTTGGGAATGAAATAACCTCTTATAGTAGTGAGAGACATACCATAATGAATAAACAATGAGTAAATGTAATGGGCATGTCGATGAGTGTGTAGCCCTGTATCAACTGGCAGCTCGCTAAGTGCCGGATGGCAAAGAAATTAGCTATAGAAGGGGAAGGTGAGGCCTTGCTAAATGCCAAGTGGCTCAGAGAGGCTCTAGCTGTGATTTTGGCCAAGGGACTAAGGCCACAGAAAGAAGTGGCGCGAATGTTGGCCTCTCGGTGACCAGTAAGAGATTCAAATGAGTGGCTGTGACAGGTGAGGCTCTATCTAATAACCTGTAGAGGTTGCAGCTAAGCTCTAGCTATGAGTTGGGCGGATGGGTGAATACCTCTGCGTGAGGATGGGTGTTGGACTTGCAGGACTGAATTATGAATATACTAGAAAATGGCCCACACCAAACTCTTTGCAGCCAGTTGATCTATCCCTAATAAATGTAGGGGAATAGAAACGTAATGGATTTATTGAAAGTATGTTGGAACGTACATACCTTGCCCATCTAGTGAGGTTGAGCTTGAGAAAGGATATCGTAGAGAGGAACCTAAAGATACAATGGGAATATGTCCAAGACGGTGTAAGTGCTAACTGAGATAACGTACCTGTGTTGCGGTTAAGGATTAATACGTCAACAGGATAATAAATAAGAATGGTGGGAACCTAGAAAAATAAGGGAACTTATGTATAATGAGTACATACCTACCCCAAACAAAATGAGTAAGGAAAAGAGATTCCTGATTGAACTGAATATAGATATGCGTTCCCACAGTGCGTCCTTCTACTAGAAGGACCTGACGTATGTGTAAGAAGCCTAAGTAATTAAACGCCAAAACATGTATATCACATCTCTAGCTTACTAGTGTAAAGCGAATTATGAGATCTTGTAACGGCCTTAGATGAAAGTGTGGATTATACTAATTTAATTAAAACAGACAGATCGAAGAGGCCTGAATACGTATAATTGTGTAATGAGGGGTTCTGGGTTCTTGGGAATGTGCCGAGAGAGGGGCCATATAGGGAGTACTTGCGTGGGCCTAGCGAGGCAGTGTGGAATAGTAGAATGTGATATGAAAGAATTGTAGTTTCCCCTCGTAAGCAGGAAAATGTATGTAAATGCCCAAATGGAGGGCCGAAATTTGATCATAGTGGTTTACCTGTGCAGGACCGTATGTAACCGTTTGGAGTGAAGGCCTAATGAGGGCCATATGTAGAGGTATTGTAGTAAAAGGCTGAGATTGCCCAATATAAGTCCTGAGCTGCAGGATGGAAAAAAATAGGGCTGTATGAGGGGTACGGATGTATGGAAAGAACAAATGTGGAATAAACATATCATGGTTGTAAGAATTGTGTAGAGGCCATGAATGATGCTTTTGTTGTTTGAACCGGTCCATATGTAGTGGTAGGTGGAATTGTCACCACGTTGTATGTAGTGGACGGCCATCTGAGGCTGTGATCAAAGGGCAATGGAGTGTCTCCAAGTGACCTGGTTTGTGGCATGTCTTCATTGAAGTGCAACTATAACCTATTTAGATGAGGGCCCTGTATATGGCAGTATAACCAGGGCTGTCTTTAATGCGGGGCAAACAGGGCAGCTGCCCCAGACCCAGTTACTCTTGGGGGGCCCAAAGCAGCTACCCCGTGGGCCCTGTTGCCCTCAACAATTTTTGCCCCCATGGGGCCGCTGGCCCGCACCCGGGTGGGTATTGGAAGCAGGGGTCTGGTCACACACTGTAGCCCTTTAACAGCGTGACCAGGCCTTTTGCTTTTTGGCTGTGAGTCACTTCCTCCCACTAAGGAGAGGAGCCCGCGCGGGAGACGAAGGAGGGAGCCTGTGCTGGGACAGGCAGATCCCAACAGTCTTCAGTCTGGACACTGGGGAACCGCCTTCCAAGGTAGGAAACTAGAGGGTGGGTTTAAAGGTGTGAATTTATGTCAGTATGTCTGTCTGTGTGAGGGTCTGTGCTTGTGTCAGTATATCTGTCTGTGTATGTCAGTGTGTCTGTGTATGTCAGTATGTCTGTCATTGTATGTCTTTGTGTATGTGTGTCAGTATGTCTGACAGTGTATGTGTGTCAGTATATGTGTCTGCGTGTGTCAGTATGTCTGTTAGTGTATGTGTGTGTGTCAGTATGTCTGTAGTGTATGTCTCTGTGTTATAGATTAATTTAAGCAAACAAATATGTTTGAATATAAACAAAGTAAGTGCACACTCCACCAGAAAGGTAAAATTAGGCTCTACACTTAAGTGAAGGATTCCCTTAATCTTCACAAATAACACACAAAGATATACAAAAATAAGTGGAGCACTAAAATACCTGTACGACTGTAGATACGGTGTATATAGATAATACTGTATTATAGCCTGTAAACAACAGACAACCACATCATAGTGCAGACCAATATGTAATACATATATATAAAAATAAAGAACAATGTGCATATAAAATGTACACTCACAAATATAGAGCCACAGGGTCACCTGGCTCTAGTGTTGAACGCCTTGGGATCTTTATAAGGGGATCCACTGCCCTCTTCTTGTATCCTCCTGTTTTCTTCAACTTCCAAATGGGAGATAAAGATGCAAAATGGGTCAATTTTCCATAAATCAGGAAGAAATTTATTGAATAAAATAAACTCAAAATAATTGTGACAGATAAAAAACAAAGATTCAACTGAATCAAAATTATATAAAATAGTCTTTCAAACCAAAACGCGTTTCGCCAGGAGCTGGCTTCCTCAGTTGGTGTAAGTTTTCAAATGGCACTTTTCCTGCTTTTATAAGGGGTAGATTGCTTGATTGTCGGCATCTGTGTGATCGGACGTGGGACGTGTGTTTTGTTGATATCTCCATACCGGCATCCGTAAACCCGGAAGTTCTGTTCGTGGAACGCACACGTGATCGGTTTGTGGAACGCACACGTGACCGGATACCCAGTGTAATATTCAACTTGTCCTCCTATTCGTTCTTCGTGGAACGCAAGTGTTGCGTTCCTACTAATTCATTTGCATAGATATACACAGAACGTCTTTGTATCTAATAAGTCCACAAAACTCGTGATTCAAAATTCATTAAAAAACGAGTGAGAGAAGGGGAAAAAAGGGGAAGTATCAAAACAGGATTTGTGAAGCAGATAACTATTATTAATAAATACTTATAAACACTACAAAAACCTTTAGAATCCCAATTCATACAGTAGAGATAAAGGTGCTGGTTTAAAAATAGTTCACAATGACATCCATAATACAAATGAAAAGAATAAGATATAAAATACTAATAAAATATTGGGAATTAAACCCATTTAGTGTAAATTTACCTGGAATCTTAATTAAAAGGGGAAGGGAAAACTTTATTTCGAGATGGAGATCTTAAAGGGGAAATGATTATAAAAAATGACAAAGCTCGAAATCTAAATTTAACCCAAACGGAACTAAAGTGTTGAAATTATAAATGAATGACATCTCCTCCTTCCCAATTTGTTGTAAGAAATCTCCACCTCTCCACTTCCTTTTGATCAATTTTAATGCACAAAACAAAAGTCCCTGTGGGTTTTGGTTGTGGTACTGTTTGAAATGTTGTGGGACACTGTGGGTTTCTATACCTTTCTTGATATTCCTTATATGCTCAGAAACCCTAATGTGTAAGCATCTTATTGTCCTCCCTATATACATTTTGTTGCAGGGGCATACTAGGAGGTAGATAATGTTTTTAGAATAACAGGTCAATTGATCTCTTATATCGTATTCTTTATCACTAATTTCTTTGGTATTTTTAATATTTCTTTTTTTGCTATTAGTTTCCCTACATGCTAGGCATGATCCACATCCATAAAAACCTTTACTTCTTGTAAGAAAATTGTCACTTTTACTAGAAGGGTCTTTTAAAACACTATTGACTAAAATATGTTTAATGTTCCTACATCCCCTATGTACTATTTGGGGTTTGGCTGGTAAAATTTCCTTAAGAATAGGGTCATCCTGTAAAAGGTGCCAATATTTGTGAATGGCATATCTTACTTTTTTATTTTTTGCTGAGTAATTGCAAACAAAAGGAGTCTTGAATTTATTTTTTCCTACATCTTGAATTTTCTTTTTATTGTAGGAAAGTAGGTCACTCCTTTTCAGTCTTTGAATTTCCTCAATACTTGATTGTAAGCCTTCTTCGTTGTACCCCTTTTCCAAGAACTGACTCTTTATAACTTGTGTCTGTGTTAAAATTTAGATTTCGAGCTTTGTCATTTTTTATAATGTCATTTTTTATAATCATTTCCCCTTTAAGATCTCCATCTCGAAATAAAGTTTTCCCTTCCCCTTTTAATTAAGATTCCAGGTAAATTTACACTAAATGGGTTTAATTCCCAATATTTTATTAGTATTTTATATCTTATTCTTTTCATTTGTATTATGGATGTCATTGTGAACTATTTTTAAACCAGCACCTTTATCTCTACTGTATGAATTGGGATTCTAAAGGTTTTTGTAGTGTTTATAAGTATTTATTAATAATAGTTATCTGCTTCACAAATCCTGTTTTGATACTTCCCCTTTTTTTCCCTTCTCTCACTCGTTTTTTAATGAATTTTGAATCACGAGTTTTGTGGACTTATTAGATACAAAGACGTTCTGTGTATATCTATGCAAATGAATTAGTAGGAACGCAACACTTGCGTTCCACGAAGAACGAATAGGAGGACAAGTTGAATATTACACTGGGTATCCGGTCACGTGTGCGTTCCACAAACCGATCACGTGTGCGTTCCACGAACAGAACTTCCGGGTTTACGGATGCCGGTATGGAGATATCAACAAAACACACGTCCCACGTCCGATCACACAGATGCCGACAATCAAGCAATCTACCCCTTATAAAAGCAGGAAAAGTGCCATTTGAAAACTTACACCAACTGAGGAAGCCAGCTCCTGGCGAAACGCGTTTTGGTTTGAAAGACTATTTTATATAATTTTGATTCAGTTGAATCTTTGTTTTTTATCTGTCACAATTATTTTGAGTTTATTTTATTCAATAAATTTCTTCCTGATTTATGGAAAATTGACCCATTTTGCATCTTTATCTCCCATTTGGAAGTTGAAGAAAACAGGAGGATACAAGAAGAGGGCAGTGGATCCCCTTATAAAGATCCCAAGGCGTTCAACACTAGAGCCAGGTGACCCTGTGGCTCTATATTTGTGAGTGTACATTTTATATGCACATTGTTCTTTATTTTTATATATATGTATTACATATTGGTCTGCACTATGATGTGGTTGTCTGTTGTTTACAGGCTATAATACAGTATTATCTATATACACCGTATCTACAGTCGTACAGGTATTTTAGTGCTCCACTTATTTTTGTATATCTAAATATGTTTGAATGACTATCTGTTCCTGTCCAAATCTGAGATGATTAAATTGCGTATACGCAGAAGCAAATTCACACTGACACATGGAGTTCAGGTTAAAAACACTTCGAGAAAATTTAATGGCATCTGAGGAAAAGCGGGCTCGCAGACCCTTATAAGAGCAAAATTACATCATCATTGATTATTGAGATATCAGTGAATAAACATCATTAATTGGATTCAATGTTAAGTGGCTATGTCAGTGTCCACCCATCAATATTATTAATTGGATCAAGAACTAAGTAGCTAGCTAGGTGTCCTCCCACCGGGAGGTGGTATTGTTCTGGACACGGGTGTGGACAGATGGCTCAAGCGCCATCTCTCCCAGCATGAGGCTTACTCGGTGGGAAGGGGGACTTGAGCGTCATTTTGGGTAGTTAGTGATGTCAGACTCGTGGTCAGGTGCAGGGTTCTTTTATGAATAGAACATTTCATTAGGCCTGCTTCTCATGGCCTTGGCTCTGGCCTTGGTTATACTTTGTTGCATGTTACAGGAGATTCAGCAATTCCGGGGTTAGTCATGTCTTTATAGAAAATACAGTCTCTATTCATTATACTAAATGCTGTTAGGAAATTCTGTCATGTAATGTAGACAAAATGGAGGGTCTGTCATAATGTGAGGTTATGTGAGATTAAAATGGAGTTAGTACAGTAATTCAATACAGGTTTAATAAAGATTTTTAAATAATTCTACATCATCTGTGTGCTTGTCAGTATGTCTATCAATGTGCGTCTGTCAGTGTATGTGTCTGCGTGTGTGTCTGTATGTCTGTCAGTGTATGACTCTGTGTATGTGTGTTAGTATGTCTGGCAGGGGGCAGGGTCCAGGGGCCCCAAGCAAATGGTTGCCCAGGGTCCTGTCAGTATTAAAGACGGCTCTGCGTATAACCATAGAACAGACATAATTATGACCGACAATTGTAAAGTGCAATTGACTATGAATTGACAGAAAGGGCTAAAACTAGACATGTGCAATTTGTTTCGGTCTGAATGTGACCTTGCCCCGCCCTGCAATTAGGCTCAGAACACTCTGATTGGTGGGTTTAAGCCATCTAATCAGAGTGCTCTGACAGGTAAATGAAGAGACTGACAGGTGAGTCTCTACATTTACCTGTTACATCACTCTGGCTACTTAATCCACTAATCAGAGTGTTATGAGTCAAATTACACAGCGTGGGAAAATTCCAAAGAACTTTCCCATGCTGTGTAAAATGACACAGAGCACTCTGATTGGTGGATTTCAAGCCAACCAATCAGAGTGCTGTGACAGGTAAATGTAGAGACTTACCTGTCAGTCTCTTCATTTACCTGTCAGAGCACTCTGATTGGATGGCTTAAACCCACCAATCAGAGTGCTCTGAGCCTAATTGCAGGGCAGGGCAAGGCTTTATAAGCCTTCCCCCGCCCTGCAGAGCTCACTCTGCGCGAAGCCCTCCATGGGTGAAGATGGAATTTTTTTTTTCTTTTGTGCTCTTTTTTTTATTTTTTTTTTATTTTTTTTATTGCGTCGGTTAATATGGATTTTTTATTTGCCCTTTTTTTGGGGCTGAAGAAAGATTTTAGAAGAAAGAAGTCATCAAATGGTATTTTTTTTTTTTTTTTTTTTATAGGTAGTTATACCCCCCCCCTCATTATTTTTAGTGTTAGGGGGTAGGTAGGGGTTAATTTTTTTTTTGGAGGGGGGGTGACTAGGGGTTTGGGGACCCCTAATCACCTGGGGGGGGGGTGAAAGTTTTATTGATTTTTTATGATTGCTGCTCAGTACAAACCCTCCTGTGGATTTAATTGGCCATGACCGTCCTTTGACCCCAAAAGTAATTACCAGGTTTCCATGTGCATAATTGCTGCTCTGCACAACTTTTCCTGTCAGGACGGTAATGTTGCTCAGCACAACTTTTCCTGTCAGGACAGTAAATGCCATTAACCACATTTTTATGTGCGGATGAATAAGTGACATGGGGAGAGACAAGGAGGGGCATGAGATGGAGGAATAGCAAAAAAGAAGGGGGGATTGGAAGGGGGGATTGGAAGAGCGAATAAGTGGCATGGGAGGGATGGAAAAAGAGAATGGACATGGAAGAGAGGGATGGATGGATGGATGGATGGGGAAATAGGAGTATGTTTATAGGAGGGAAGCTAGTACTTGATTATGATGGGTGCACACCTTAATGCAGTATGATACACATGCCATAGAAAAAAAGCAGTTACAAGGTTAGTCCAGGTACTATAACGACTTGACTTATTTGAAGTGGTCATTGTGCCTAGAGTTTGTATGTGCAGCATTTTAGTGTAAATCCAGAACCTGTGAGCTTACTTCAGTGGAGGCCTGGAGCCACATTACTAGGAATTGGTGCACCGGGTGGCTGCTGGGATTGAGTGCCGCTCTTATTATCATTTTTGCAATACAGCATGCTGTCCAACTCTGTTCTCAAGCAAATGTTGCTCCATTGGATTGACTGAGATCATTAATATTGAGCCAAGGAGTGTAGGCAGTTGCAGACACCCTAACTGCTACAGGACATTAACGTTTTAGGAATACATGTTTATATTCCTAACGCTATAGTATTTATTTAACATCTCTTTATCAGATGTTAAAATGTCAATAAATATCTAACAAAAGATTGTCATCAACAACTATATTTTACATTTTAAGGTTTCATTTTTTTAAATTTTCATTACTTGGTCTCTTTATGAGTTGGTCCTTGTAATACTAAATATGTCCACATGATGGCAGCCATTATCAGAAAATAAAAATGCCAGCATTAGCTGTGCCAGTGCGTGCTTGCTTTATTTAAAATCTACAACTTATGCTGGGGTAAATTTATAGAATAGGGGCAACCACAGGAAGATATTTAATAGTTGTACAACGCCCATTATAGTTGAAATGCAATGACAAATCCTAATGTCGTAAAGTGGTTAGAAGAAGAGTCCAAGAGTTTTTTTTGACAATCTTTACTTATGGGTCCTCTTCAACCTACTGTTCCTGTAAGTTTATTTGTAATTGTCCTATTTATAGTTAAATCCCCCTCTCATAATATTGTAAAGCGCTACGGAATCTGTTGGCGCTATATAAATGGCAATAATAAATAAAAATGAATAATGGTTCCTTTTCAAAACTTTTTTATTCTAGTAAGCACAGTATAGTCAAGTACATTCAAAAGAAGTGTAAGTTGACATAGTAAAACAGTATGGCACATAATATAACAGGTCTCAGAAGGTACACCTATAATCACCACGGAATATAATAAACACGGAATATCATCACTGGTTATATCCTCCATTCCTAAAACCTTCACCTCCCTGTATGATTCTATTACCAGGCCCAGAAATTATCATATTCAGGGACTGTACAACCTGTTTGGTGTATGGCATATATTAGTGGTTAAGAAAGACTGTGTAACAATAAGAATTAAAGCCCATATGGTGTAGGCCTGTAGCGTGTGCCGGCAATACCTCTATAGTTTAGTGTTGTGAGTGTAACTCGGTAAAGGAGTTATATTCAGGAAAGGAGGTCTATAATGTACAGGTAAGGTAGAGTAACTTTGGGAAAATAAAGTGAGAGACAAGAGGAAGAGATGAAGAGATGGTGAAAAAAGCGAGGGATTTTTAGAAAAGTACAAAGTACAAAAGAAACACAAGTCACAAACTACCCCAGTGTTTCGGCACCTACTGGTTGCCTTATTTATCCTTGATAATGGCAGCTAGTAGGTGCCGAAACATTGGGGTAGTTGGTGACTTGTGTTTCTGCCTTGGTTTGTAAGGTTTGGATATATTATTTTTTTCTATTTGCCTTGTGCTGTTACTCTGTTCTTTTTTGTACAAAATTATTTTTTTGTTATTTGCATACTTATTAAAGATTTATACTAAATATCAGTGAGTGTTATAGTGTGCATTCTGTATTGTATCCAGATGGATGAGAGAGTGATATTAAGAGCTTCCGACTTGTCCATGTTTAATTTAAGATTTGAGTTGATGCCATATGTCTTAAATATGTTGGATAGCTTGTTACAATCATTTTCTCGAGGAAGAAGAGAATGACATCAGCATATGCTGCGACTAGGTGTTCCCGATGTCCCAGGGGACACCCTGTAATACCCCATCCTGTCTGACTGCCTCCAGAAAAGGCTCTAGAGAGAGGGCAAACAGGACACAGGGACAGGGGACAATCCATTGCATTCCATTTCATATGGGAAACAGGGAGGTCAGTGCACCATTGACCCTGATACATGCTGAGGGCATTATGTAGAAGGACGCCACCCAGGACCGATGGTAAAGTCCGAATCTGGGTGGCAATGAGATATTGCCAGTCCACCTAGTCTAACACCTTCTCTTTACCGTGAAGAGTAGAAGAATCTCCCGGTCGGTCAACCAGGCACGATGGATCCTTACGGTCTTTAGGGATCACTGTAACCATTGCAGCAAGGGAGTCACTAGTGAACTGCCCCCCGTTCTGGATGGAATTTAGTCCCTTCAACAGCTTAAGTAGCAGATAGTTCGCAGAGACCGTCCGGTCCATGGTCCTTGTGGGGCTGGGATAGTTTAAGTGCTTTCCCGAGTTCTTCTAGTGATAAGGGCGATTGCAGGTCCTCCTCAATCTCAGGCATAAGTTCCCGGGAAACATTCGGTGTGGGGAAATCTGCTATTCTATGTCACTGCCGCTGAGAGGCCTAGTCTTGGTGCATCTGAGCAAGGATGTAAAGTTTGGTGTAGTATGATTACAACGCCTTTAGGATTTTGTCCGGGTATCTCGTCTGCCCTCGACATTGGGACTTAATCTTATGTATGTAGTGCAATCTTCGCTTTTTTTGTAGGAGTTGCGTGAGGAGCCTTAGTAGAATACTCATAGAAGTACCTATTGGACCACATCTGGGTGTGGAGCAATCTCTGAGATAGGAGGTCTTTACGTTTTCTGCGTGCATCTGTCAGTTTCAGGTATACATCATCTGCCAGAGATTGTTTATGTGCAGAGTCAGCAATTTGTTGGACCAGTCTGTCATAAGTTGGGTTTGTTCTTTTTTGCGCTGTGTTCAGACACTGATAAATAGGCTGTGGATCACGCGCTTATGTGCATCCTATACCGTCAGGGGGTTAATGTCAGGGGAATCATTTGTTTCAAAGTAGTGATTAAGAATTTGCCTGGCTTGTGCCACATCTTCTAGTCCCTTGAGTAGGTTCTCACTGAGTTCTCACTGGCAGTGTTTGCGTTTAAACAGGGAGGAGTCTAAGAGAACCAAACCTGGTGAGTGATCTGAACTACTCAGGGATCCTATGGTGCAGGACAGAAGCAACAAGAGATATTCCTGAGCCACAAATATGTAATCTATACAGCTGTATTGTTTGTGTACCGCAAAATAGAACGAATAGTCCCTATCGCCAGGGTGCACGACCCTCCAGCAATCAACAAGCCCAAGTCTTGGCAAAGCTGCTGTCGTCTGGTGGATACAGTGGGAATGTATGGCACTAACCCCTCTAGAAGTGCCCAGTTGAGGGTCCAGAGGCAAGTTACGGTCGACTGATACTATCAGTAGTCTGTCCCGAAATTTCTCCAGGAGGGCCAGGGCTCTAGTCAGAAAGACTTGTTGCGTCCTCTTACGGCTATAAATGTTAGTGAAGGTGTACGTATGGTCAGCTATAGTTTCCTTGATGAAGAGATATCTGCCCATGGGTCTGCTTGTGTGGCTGTGCATTGGAACGGGATTGACTGTGCGAATAAGATGGCGTTACCAAAGCGTCTAGAGTCCCTATGATTGGCAAAGTATCTCGTAAGATACTGGTGCTCCACCTTCTTTAAAGTGTGTCTCCTGTAAAAATGCAACAGAGACCCTGTTTGCTGAAAGAGTCCTCCGTAATTGGAAGCCTCTTTCCGGGATGTTGAGGCTCTTTACATTGTTAGTCCATTGCACCAGGAGTTAGCGAGAGGAAAGAGCAAGTGAGCGAGAGGAGAGAGGAAAAAATAGAGAGAGAAAAGAAGAGGAAGAGAAAAAGAAAAAAAGAAGTGCGTCCCTGTTTTTTGTTATAATGCAGTGAGGAACTAGGTGCTTTGGAGAATCTAGAAGATCTACCTTTTGCTGTTAGGCTGGACATGCTGTTATCCTGGGCTTGGACTTTAAATTGTACTTGTTGCTGCTCCGACAAGAGTGGATTTATAACTGATGGCAGCTCGAGGAGCTGAGTAGAATCATTGGAAAGATTAGTATATTTTGGAAATATTTTCTCAACTCCGTTATTATTTTTATTTATAAAGCACCAACAAAGTTTGCAGCGCTGTACAATAGGTGGACTAACACAAGTATTTGCAACAAGACGAGCTGCACACAGGAACATAGCTTGCATTCTAGAGAGAGTGGGGTAAGGTGCAGAGCCTAAGCGAACTAGGCATTCTGGGGGCCCACTGGATATTTGCTGGTGGGCTCCCCCTGTCCTGGGACACAGCTCTGGGCGAGCGGAAATTCCTGAACCCCTGTACCGATCTGGGTGTTTTTTGATATGTTGGTCACCCAGATCAGGGCTATCAGGGGATGTAACTTTTATGGGGTTTTATGTATTTTTAAGGTACTTTTGGGGTGTTTGGGAAATGTGTGTTTTTTTTTTTGCTTGGAGATAATTGAGTTTAATACAGGGCTTGACTCCATTATCTCCCAGGCACAGGGAAGGGATTATTTTGTGTTGTATGGGAGTGTCCTGGACCTAAGAGCCAATGTAATCGTGTGTATGTTTTTACTGTAGTCTACTCTCAGGTCCAAGGGGGAATGCCCCTTGCGTGGGGACCTGCATATGAAGCCAGTTGTGGCTGCCATTAAATGTATTCCAGCTTGTACTCCCAGAACTATGTGTTGTCTTGTTAATGGGAGGGGAAAGGATTACGCTTTAATCACTGTTCCAGTGTGGAGGATTTAACAGGGAAAGTCCTTGTAAGGACTAGAGCTCCCAGGACTGAGTGTCGTCCAGTGCCTGGGGGTGTCTAACGCAAATTCCCCATTCGGCTCCAGGAGAGAGTGGTTCCAGGGCCCCAGTCAGTCGGCGAATGTGAGCAGAAGTGCTGTGGTTTGTCCCCTGTTCCAGCTAGGAAGCAGTCCTTGGCGGAGGTACCCAGCCAGGGGTACAGGAAGCTCCGTTACACTTACCCTGATGGCAGGTTCCTGCTCTGCCAATGAATGCAGGAGGAGAGGAGGAAGACGGTGGCAGTGTGGGCGGTGAGGAAGGCTCTTCTTGAGCTCCCCACTTCTCCCTCGCGTGCCCTCTGTGATGCCCAGGAGCTGGAATCTGATGTCATTCCGGCGCCAGCATGCTAAACAGCACGCTGGAGTGAGGCGCTGCCCCAGACTGGACCCCAGGGAGGTAGGGAAGCTGGATGTCTGAGTCTCTGTGTGTGTGTGTGTGTGTGTGTGTGTGTGTGTCAGTGAGTGAGTGTATGTATGTCAGTGAATGTCTGTGTGTGTGTGTGTATCTTTCAGTGAGTACATCTTTTGAAGGAACTGAGATTGGGAAACTGAGAGTCTAATGAAACAGGTAAGGGAGTTCCATAGAAACCCCGCAGCTCTAGAGAAGTCTTGCAGGTGGGTGTCAGAGGTGTGACTACAAATAAAGAATAGACACAGATTTTCTTGAGAGTGTAGGTGTCTGTGTATCAGTGAGTATAGGTAGGTAGAAGCAGCACCATGCAGTGATTTGTAAGCCAGCACAACCAGAATTTTAAATTGAGCCCTAAATCTTATGGGAAGAGTGTAAGAACTGACAGAGGGGAAAGGATGGGAACTGCGGGCGGACAGGAAATTACAAACTTGCTTGATTTTTTTTGCCCCAACTTTTTACAGTTTAGTTTGGCAATTCACTACAATTCAACTTATAGCAAATATGTCATAGGTGTTGCTAGGTGGCGCCTTTGGAGGCTTTAGTCCCAGATCTCTATAGTTGATAGAGGACACAGGAGGATATTATTGTTTCGGGGGGTTTTTAGTTTCTTGTTTTAATTTTACATTTTGTAGCCGTTTCTTAAAGCAGCTGCCTATTATAAAAAGAAAGATTAGTAGTAACAGTGCTTTGTAAGACTGCTGCTACTAAAAGGGATGTGTCATGCCCCATGATGACAGTTGGGAGGGTGTACTGAAGAATATATTTCACACAATACGTAAGGCTCACAATCCAACCTGTAACTCAACTTGAGAAGGTGAAATGAATAACATTTTCATAGTTAACACAAAAGTTGCAAAGTTTGACCAAAATAGGAGAATTTAATATATTCTCACATATAACTATTTTCCAGCTCAGCTTGGCATCAATTTTGTACTTTCCTTGTCCATTCACCACAATTAATTGTGTAATGAATACACCTACATGAGATACCTATACCTGTTCAATTGAATGTGCGTATTATTTAGTATTGAGGGTTGCAAATAAGCATACTGGGAGATGCTTGTCAACAACCATCAAACAGACAAACAAACAAACATATAATTCAATGAGAAATGCAGAATTTAAATAATTATAAAACATTCTCAAATTATGTCTTTTTGCACTGTCTTACAGGTTTAAATCCACCAAGGTAGACAACTGGATGCTCAGCAGTCACCCAGCTTTAGTGAACAGGATAGATATGATACTACAATTTTTTGTTGTTTAAACAAAATAAACCAAAAGAAGAACTCAAAGAAGATTTCCCACTCCATTTATAAATTACATTTCTTCAGAATATGATTATCAAACAATTCTTTGACGTTTCAAGGTGTATTATGGGTCTGGAAGATTTGAATTCCAGAAGATTATGTAACTCTGTTGCATGAATGGACATTGTTGTTTTGTGGGGTATTTTTGTACACATTTCAGAACTATTAAGTATTAAGATAAACAGTTGAGAGATTAATATTGGAATGTTAGTCATAATACATGCAATGAATGTTCAGTATATAATGCAAGAAACGTTATCCATGTTGGTTTAAGGTAATAAAGCTGCAACGTTAACACAAAACATCAAAGCTAAATGATAGGAAGCATAATATTAGGCTACAGGGATTGCAATGGTTATAAACATGACATCTGAATTTTGAACATACAATTTATACTTGTCCCTGACTTTTCATGAAGCGAACGCATATGATCTTTGTGACTTTTTGACTTAAGTAACTGCCAAGATATTCACCTCACAAACTTCAAACACCAACAAGTTGAATATTTTTTTTCAATCCTAGTACTTTAACCTACATTTTCATAGCGGATTATCTGATCACTAAAACATGTTGTTTCCTGAATAAGCTCCTCAGTGTATTTGAATGTTATAAAAACAAAAATGTATGCTATAATATTCTTGCTGAACTTGAATGGAGATAGAGGTATTGCTGACAAAAACAACTATGAAATGCAGGAAGAAATGTGATGTAAAAATATTAAACCTAGTGTCAGGATTCTGCCATATTGTCTCGGAACTCCTCTATGTTGAATTCATTCTGATCAGCATTACCCATATAACTTCCGGGTTTCACCGATCAGTCTCCTCCCATGCGTCTGACGCCACGCACTTCCATTCAAAAGGAAGCCACAGACGCATCTAAAGTGCTCAATCAATCTTGTGCTTTGATGTGCTCTCGCTATTTGCTACATTGTTGCCGCTTCGCTACAGAACTCTGCTAACCTGATTTCCTGTGTACCGAACCTCTGGCTTTGATCCTGGCTACGCTCTACTCCACTCTCCCTCTCAAGGAACAGGCTCAACTTTGGATTCCTGCCTCTCTTCACTTACTTCAGGGAACCATAATTCATTCTAAAATTGTATATGTACACAAATCTTTTTTGGAGTTATACACACAATTGACCTCAAAGATAAAAACAAAGAAATACAATAGTGCAGTATAGAATATTCAGTGAGTGAGTGCTGAGATAATCTTATGTAATGTCACTCACATTTGATAGAGCTAACTTAGAACTCAGCTATAATTCGCATGGATGGAACACTCCCCATCTAAGGATACGTGTGGAAGCAGACATCTCTGGTATCTCAAATAGGATGCAATATGCAGGTAATATGTAAAAACACAAAAGCATGCTCCAATGGTGAAGTAAGTACTATTAAATGTATAAAAAGAAAATAAAGTAATGTACTCACATTTACTAGAGCAGAAATTGCTTTAGTGCATACAGCATGGGTGGTATAATCCCCACCTAGGAATATGATGGCGCCAGAAGTAAAAATGATGGTAAAAAAATAAGTAAGTATAAAAATGTAAAAAATATACCATGTATTATACAAAAATCAATAAAAACAATGTTGGGTAGCTTCAAAGAATCCCACTTTACGCGTTTCACCTATTAAAGGCATCTTCAGAACACTTCTGAAGAAGCCTTTAATAGGTGAAACGCGTAAAGTGTTACTTGTTCCTGCAGTTGATTACTTAGGTTTCTAGTCCAGCTAGATTAGTGTACTCCTCGATTGGGCATTTACTCCCTTGATACTACGGTTCACTATTCAGACTACCAGGCTTTATATTTTACCCTTAGATTATTAGCTAGTGTAGCTGTCTTGAGAATTGACTTAGGTGCCCTTGAAGGCACAGACTTGAACTCTAATGATAGGTGCCCTTGAAGGCACAGGAGTATTTATAGAACACACTAGCTAGTATATGCTGTTTATTCTCTCAGTGTTATTCTATATATTGGCATGCTTCAGTGGCTTCTTCTATTACTGAATTGAGTCTCTCTCGGCTCTGACCCCGATTGCCTACCTTTGCTACTTAGAAGCGTTGTTTACTAGCCTGAATGACACAGTTAGCAATCTCCCTACTCAGACATCTGACAACAAACTTCTTTGATATCTGAGCCTGAGTCTCTCAGTCAAGTATCAGTTATAAGGATACTTTGTTCCCACATTACTATATCTATAGGGATATTGCTACAAAGTACACCCTATTCAGGCTATTTGCTACCTCACATTTTGAGGAAAGATATGTTGCATTTGTTTAACTGCTTGATTAAATAATCATTTTTGAGTTATAACCAGCTCATCTTAGTTCTTTACCCTTTCCTTTTTTGGTTCGATGTTTTGTTTCTCATTATGAGCTGGCTACTATCCTAGCCTGTTTTACTAATACATTAAAAGTTACTTTTAAATTTTACACTTGGCCCTGGACAGAGTATATCTCTTTTGTTTCTCTTAAATACTGTCACTTCAACAGAGATATTGTGCTTTTGTCAAGGAATGTTTTTTTAAAACGGGGACTGCTACTCTCACACAAGTGTTCCAAAGGTTACAAGCTCAGTTTGAACTACTTACTCCACACCATGAACCTACAAACTTTTATGGGGATCAACCCTCTTACAGAGGATTTATTCATGAATGTAAATTAATGTTTGCCCTGCGCCCAAGGACTTATGTTAATGATGATATCAAAATTAAAACCATAATTCCCTTCTATAAAGGGATTCAGCAAAATGGGTGTATCAACTTATTAAGCCTATGGATCCCTGTCTTTCTACGCTTGACCTTTTCCTTCAGGAGATGAGTAAAATTTATGATGATGAGAACAAACAAGATACTGCAGAATCCCAATTACATTCCCTCACACAAGGTCAGGGAAATGTTGAAGAGTACCTCTTACAATTCAGAAGGCTGGCATCAGATACTTCATGGAATGAAGGTGCCCTAAAGTATCAGTACATAATTGGTTTATCTGATTATTTATGAGATGAACTTGCTAGAAATGGAATACCTGATGCCCTCAAAGAATTATTTGATACAACTATAAGGTTGGATCGCAGATTGCGAGACAGACTGAAAGAGCGGAACTCTTCCTCTATTTCAAACCTCCTGTTCCAACCACCCTCGTACTTATACTTCTTCTACTCCTCCTCTTCCAAAAAGTGAACCAATGGAAGTTGCTACTTTCAAAGGCCCTATAACTACAGAGGAAAGACTCAGAAGAAGGAATCTTAATCTCTGCAGGTACTGTGCTTCAAAAGAACATCTATTGGACACTTGTCCTCTACTAAAGGATTTAAAGAAGGGTATGAAGAAACTCGAATACCATATTTTTAATACATCTTCCAAACCAACTCCTCATTGTATTCTCCCTATTATTCTACAGTGGGATCAAGAAATGATTCAAACTGAAGCGATTATTGATTCCAGTGCTGCTGGATATTGATTCAACTCTTGTTTCAAAGAATGAAATTCCTTTTACTCAAAAAACTATTTTTGTCTCCCTCAGAGTGGTAGATGGATCTACTATTCCTTCTGGTCCTATTAAAAATGAAACCATTCCAGGGGCGGGGCCTTACCGTTGTGTTGAGCAGACACACCGATCATGAGCTCTGTAAATAACTCTACATACCTCTGACAAAAGTGACATCCCGACTGCTCATACAGGCTGAGCTGGAACGTGGAGGTTTTCGGGAGTCACTGGGCACTTGGTGGGGGTTATCCCGGTCCCCACCACTGCTGCACCTGACACTTACCTCCACTCTGGAAACTTCCACATCTTGCATTGGCACTCTGTACCACAAGCCTCAAAATGGCAGCGCTCACCTCAACACCACAAGTCTTTAACCCCTTGAGGACCAAACTTGGAATCATGACATGTCACACATGTCAAGTGTCCTTAACGGGTTAAGATTGCTGCAGGGCAGAGCGGTATGGAAACCTCTCTCACAGCCTTTGATGACATCTAAACGCGATTTTGGCTTGCCATACACTCAAGGACACCTCAAGCTGCTCCATATATGGGGACTTCGGACTCAGAGGTCAGTACAGCCAACGTCCCACATCCTGAGCTGGAGACCTGGAAGAGGCCTCAGTCTGGACATTGAGAAGGGTAAATGGTGGAAACCGCACTCAATCCCAGCGGCCACGGGTGCTCCAGAGCAGGACCAGCAATCCCAGGATTATAGGTAGAGAAAACAGACTCACAGGCACTCGGAATTCAAGCCGCAGGCAGTTTTATTGTAGCAAAATGTAACGCAATGTTTCGACCGCTTGAAAAAGACCTTACGGTCGAAACGTTGCGTTACATTTTGCTACAATAAAACTGCCTGCGGCTTGAATTCCGAGTGCCTGTGAGTCTCTTTTCTCAGTCTGGACATTGTCTAAATACCTGGGGGGAGTACTCAAGAGAGGGACTCTCCTGGCCTGAAAGTCAATTCCTTATGCATGCAGATCCTCCTAGTCGAGGCATAGGCTGATCTTTCATACAAGCTGACACAGTGACCCACACTCTGCTCTATTCACAAGCTTACACAGTGGCAGAATTTACTCTTTATTCTAAGTTTAATATTTTTCCCACAGTTTTACTTTTCTGTAGGGCCTGCAGATAAAAGTAAAGAAAGTCCCTTAATGCCTCAGACGAAGGCGCTTTAGTAGCGCCAAAATGCGTGTCAGGCTTTGTTCTATCATTTTAACTCACTGCACACATTTTTTTTCACTTTTTAGTTATGGTGTGAGGGTTTATGCATCCATCTATGGAGGGGAAACTTTCTTTATAGGGATTTATTTAGGGCATTTTGTTGAAACCACTCCTTTGTAACAGATACACTAAAGCTACTCCTCCTCCTGTGTTTGTTGAAGGCTAAGAGGAATATGAGGTGGCTGCTGTGCTTGATTCCCATCGCCTACGGGGCCATCTCCAGTATTTGGTCCATTGGAAGGGATATGGTCCTTAACCCCTTAAGGACACATGCCATGTGTGACATGTCATGATTCCCTTTTATTCCAGAAGTTTGGTCCTTAAGGGGTTAAGAAGTGTAGTTGGGTCTCTGCGTGCGATGTTCACGCTCCTCTTCTTCTTCTTCGTACTTTTCATTTACGCTTCCCCTCCAAACCTGGTCCTGGGTCTTCGGGGGTGGGTAATGTAATGGCACTTACCTGGTCCGCATGCCGGCAGGGGTCCTCCTGCCTTCAGGTGGGCCGCGCGCCGAACAGTCTGATCTGGTGCGCGGCCCGTACAGTATCGGCAACGCTGCTCGCATTGTGAGCACGTTCTTAAAGGGGAAATGGGAGCCTAACCTTGCGGTTGGCTCCCGTTGGCCAACGTCATTCCGTCGATCCCATTCACACACGTTTTGGGGCGCAGGCATGACGTGGACCAATCAAATAAAAAAGTATTTGTATTAAAACTTACCTGGCCCTGGATTCTGTGCCCTATTGTGGTTTCTGTTACCAGTACCCTTTAGTGAGTTCCTATAGATTTGTATTGTATTCTGATATTGACCTTGGCTTTGTTTCCTGACTCTGAGTTTCTCTTTAACCCTTGCCTGTCTTGTTTGTCCTTCTGATTTTTACCGTGTACCTGACTCTGGCTATTTCTCGTTTTTGCTATCTATCCGTTACCCTGACCTTGGCTCGAATCTTGATTACGCTTTTATCTGTCTAACGTTCTGCCACTTTAAGGCCCGTTAAGACCTTTATATTCCATTAGTCCATTCTTTGATATCCTAAACTCTGCTTGTTAGGGTTATACTATATGACACCATCGTGGTTCACCAGCCGTTTTCCCGATGGCCAGGTGGTGCCTGGCTCTATGTAATCCATCACAGTAGTCCTGGCTATGTTTGATAGTTTTGAGTATCTTCTTATTGTTCCCATCTCTGTGTGTTATTTTTCTGTTTTTTATTTAGCTCTTTTGTATGGGTCTCTCTCTAGTCTACCATGCTCTGTGTATTCTATACATATCTTTATTTTGTGACCAGCTTGGTGCATTACAGTCAGGTCCATAAATATTGGGAAATCAACACATTTCTAATCCTTTTGGCTCTATACAATGGATTTGAAATGAAATGAACAAGATTTGCTTTAATTGCAGACTTTCAGCTTTCATTTGAGGGTATTTACATCCAAATCAGGTGAACGGTGTAGGAATTACAACAGTTTGTATATGTGCCTCCCACTTTTCAAGGGACCAAAAGTAATGGGACAATTGGCTGATCAGCTGTTCCATGGCCAGGTGTGTGTTATTCCCTCATTATCCCATTTACAAGGAGCAGATAAAAGGTCCAGAGTTAATTTCAAGTGTGCTATTTGCATTTGGAATCTGTTGCTGTCAACTCTCAATATGAGATCCAAAGAGCTGTCACTATCAGTGAAGCAAGCCATCATTAGGCTGAGAAAACAAAACAAACCCATCAGAGAGATAGCAAAAACATTAGGTGTGGCCAAATCCACTGTTTGGAACATCCTTAAAAAGAAAGAACGCCAAGGTGAGCTCAGCAACACCAAAAGACCCGGAAGACCACGGAAAACAACTGTGGTGGATGACTGAAGAATTTTTTCCCTGGTGAAGAAAACACCCTTCACAACAGTTGGCCAGATCAAGAACACTCTCCAGGAGGTAGGTGTATGTGTGTAAAAGTCAACAATCAAGAGAAAACTTCATCAGAGTGAATACAGAGGGTTCACCACAAGATGTAAACCATTGGTGAGCCTCAAAAACAGGAAGGCTAGATTAGAGTTTGCCAAACAACATCAAAAAAAGCCTTCACAGTTCTGGAACAACATCCTATGGACAGATGAGACCAAGATCAACTTGTACCAGAGTGATGAGAAGAGAAGAGTATGGAGAAGGAAAGGAACTGCTCATGATCCAAAGCATACCACCTCATCAGTGAAGCATGGTGGTGGTAGTGTCATGGCGTGGGCATGTATGGCTGCCAATGGAACTGGTTCTCTTGTATTTATTGATGATGTGACTGCTGACAAAAGCAGCAGGATGAATTCTGAAGTGTTTCGGGCAATATTATCTGCTCATATTCTGCCAAATGCTTCAGAACTCATTGGACGGCGCTTCACAGTGCAGATGGACAATGACCCGAAGCATACTGCAAAAGTAACCAAAGAGTTTTTTAAGGGAAAGAAGTGGAATTTTATGCAATGGCCAAGTCAATCACCTGACCTGATTCGATTGAGCATGCATTTCACTGGATGAAGACAAAATGGAAGGGAAAATGCCCCAAGAACAAGCAGAAACTGAAGACAGTTGCAGTAGAGGCCTGGCAGAGCATCACCAGGGATGAAACCCAGCGTCTGGTGATGTCTATGCGTTCCAGACTTCAGGCTGTAATTGACTGCAAAGGATTTGCAACCATGTATTAAAAAGTGAAAGTTTCCTCGCAGATGATGCGATTCATAGCCGACCCCCTTAGTTAGTGACGACCCCAGAAGAGGGTCTACAAAACATGGATGTCGCCCACAGAACTTCACACTGCTCCGACCTGATGCGCAACCCTCCCCTGCCCCCTCCCTCCTCCTCTCTACTTTTCTCTCTTCTTTTCTATCTCTTCGTTCTTTCTCCTCGGTTCACAATATCGTGGGGGAACCGAGTCCCGAACCTAGTTTAATAGCAATAGGGAGAACCCCTTGCCGGCCCAGGGTCAAACCACAAGGGACGGAAGACAGAGTTCCCTCACGACACAAACACTACCTTACTACACTATGAGCGAGTTAAGATAGAATGATGTATGCTTAGTACCGTTAGATTCAGATAGAGTGTACGCCACCGACCGTACGCGATTTGTTCTGTTGAGACAAGCATCGGTCCTATTAACCTGGGACACAGGGGAACGAGATTGATTTGATATGCAATGACCCCTACTGTTTTTTGCTCCCCTATAGTGCCTCGCACAATTGCAACTGTTAGGACAAACGGAACTGTCAATACCATTGTAGTGATTCTTCACCAAAAAATAAAAAAAAAACCCTTGACAAATGGCGATACGAGCCAACCCAGAGGATAAGAGATGTAATGTTTAGACGTATTATATATGTAACAATGTATATCGCTTTTGCGATCTTATGGGCTTTTGCACAAGCCATATTACCGCTGTCACAATGCCATTTTTGTCAAGATGAAAAATAAAGAAATAAAAAAAAAAAAAGTGAAAGTTTGATTTATGACTGTTAATCTGTCCCATTACTTTTGGTCCCTTAAAAAGTGGGAGGCACATATACAAACTGTTGTAATTCCTACACCGTTCACCTGATTTGGATGTAAATACCCTCAAATTAAAGCAGTTAAAGCACATCTTGTTTGTTTAATTTCAAACCCATTGTGTTGGTGTATAGAGCCAAAAAGATTAGAATTGTGTCGATGTCCCAATATTTATGGACCTGACTGTATATCTCTATTCTTCTCAGATCTGTTTGTGGTTTGGATATCTCTGTATTGTACTCAGCTCTGTGTATATTTATCTTGTGCATAGCTTGTTTTATTGTATGAATATCTGTCTGTACAGCCGGCATGGGGAACGTTCGGCCCTTCAGATGTTTTGGATTATATCTCCCATAATGCTCTTACAGCCATCATGCTAGTAAAGCATCAAGGGGGATGTAGTCCACAATATATGAAGGTCCGAAGGTTCCCCACCCCTGCTGTACAGTATAGGGAAGATTACAATTCTGGGGGGTGGGGTTGTCTGGTGCCCCACCATCTTAAAACGTCACCAGCCACCAGTGGATTTAGTAATATGACTCCTCTCACATGTGTTTTCTGAACATAAACCAAAATCTTACTGTATGGGCATGTCACACTTAAGAGCATTCATTTAGCCCACAGTGGATTTATGCATTTTTAACAGCTTTTACTCAAACAATATGATCCCCTAATTGTCACATATTCTTAGAGTGAATGTATGTGCTCATCTTCCTTTTATAAGGCAGGGAATACAGGATCAACTTATTATTATTATTATTATTATTATTATTGTTAATTTACTGATTTATTTATTTTTTGCAAGAGGTGCCAAACCCCTTTAAATTACAGTGTGTCTTTTTACAGTGTATCTTTTTAGTATATATGTTTAAAGTTAAATCCCTAAAGTACCTTTTCATTACTGCATGTATTTAATACCATAAAATAACACCCATTAAAAAAAAAAAAAAAAAGAACTCACTTAGCTTTGAAATATGTACAAAGAGGTCATTTTCCCACCAAGGAGACCACCAGTGAACAGAAGAACAGCCACTGTCTCAAGTACAATTTAGTAGATGCAAAATGCATCCTTAGTTTAGTAACCTTTTTTTTTTTTATTATTTCTAAAGAGGCAAAATTATATTTTGATCATGTGAATAAATACATATTTTTAAAGATGACAGCACATTGCTAGTCTTTACAATGACAGATTAACATTGCCTACTGTTGCCTATGTTATCAATAATTGTTTCATAGTCCTTTTCTTTTGCTGTTATACGAAGATCAACCCTGTGGCATGTAAGCTCCTTATTACAAAATGTATGACTTTGCATTTATCTGTAGCGAATGTCATTTGCCACTTGTCAGCCCAGTACCCCAATGCATCCAAATCCTTCTGTAAAAAAGTTATGTCATGTTCAGACTATTTTCTTACCTTGTTTTGTGTCACCTGCAAACAACGACACATGATTTTCAGTGCCCACTTTAAGATCATGTATATACAGTTTAAAGAAAAGTGGACTCAGGAGAGAACCCTGAGCCACTTTTGTCCAGTTTGAAAATGTTACATTTACTACTCTCTAAATTTGAAACACTCTAAATTTGAGCCAATGTTCTATTCAAGAAAACAATTTCAATATGTCAAAATAGGAGTCTATTATGTACGCCAATTGGCCACTCACAATTTTAAATCAAAGAGCCTTCAGATTATAATAGATGAGAGTTTTTCCCAGGTCTTGATCTTTATTGATCTCAGTAAAAAAGAAAAGAGACAATGTGCAATCCAAATTATTAAATGTCTCTATTGTCACTCAGGCATTTTAAAACATTGTGAAAGTCACTACATATATTTTCAAGAAAACAATATGTCATTTAAATCATCCGAGTTCCGTTTTAGTAGTAACCTGAATCAAACGCCTTAGCAAAATCCAAGTAGATCACATCCACTGAAACACTCTGATCTGTATTTCTACTAACTTTTTCATAGAAGGCAATTATGTTAGTTTGGCATGACCTGTCTATCATAAAACCATGTTGATTCCTGATAGTGATACTGTTGTTCAATTTTTTTTTAAATAGTATCATATAACAGCCATTGAAGTCATTCCCCAACCACAGATGCTAAGGTCACAAGTTTCTAGTAACTGAGTTAAGCTTTTGAACACTTTTTTAAAATATACAGGCACCGCATCTGCTTTTCTGTTTCTGATTCTGTTTCTGATTCTAATGGACCAACACTTAAAATGTTTTTGGCCTTAATATACTTAAAAAACATTTTAGGGTTGGCCTTGCTCTCTTTGGTTATAAACTTTTCATTTAGTGAAATTTTTTTTTAGTTTAGCCCATCTAATTGCCCTTTGGCAAACCCTACTAGCATGCTTACATTTGTTCTAGGTTTCTATTGACCCATCTGATATAAATGCTTTGAATGTCCTTCAAAACAGTTAGGAGTGACTTATCCCTGAGAGCCTTCATTACAACCCCATCCACCCCTGGTTTTTCTTTTCAAGGAAACTTTCAACTTTCGGGACAAAACTACAATATTGGCCATAAAGAATTATTGGCCTTGTAGTGGCTCTGAAGAAATAGACACAGATACTTGGGGTATCAGTCTCTCCTGTCCTCATCCTCAGTGATCACGAAGAGACCTGCACGGTACTTTACCTTAGCTGACAGGGGGAGAGGGGGCAGTAACCTAAACAGGTAGTGTAGTGCTATAGTGTCAGGAAAACAAGGTCTGTATTCCTGACACTATAGTGTTCCTTTAATAATTGGAGTGATTTTCTAATACTATCTCTAATACATATATATATATATATTGCCCCCATTTTTCATGAGCTGAACAATAAATTGTCTACCAGTAGATTACTAGATCATGTGGCTCTCCAACACACACAAGCTAAATAACTTATTGTTTGCCTGCTTAAGAAATATTTCCAAGCAGAGGCCCATCTAAATGGGTTTCCTTAATTCATGCAGTCTTTTGTTCTTTATAAAGTATATCATGTATCATTCTGATGTCATAGGTGAGAACTATGATCGTCTTATTGAAAGAAGAGCTGCTCTCATGGGTTTATATATTCTTTGAAAAAGACAATCCTATTCTTTATATCTTAGAAAACATCACCAGGGAAATGTCAAACATCTGTGAGTACAATTATTTTACACACAGGAGGCTTCTATTATGTTACTCCTTTGTTAATTTCCATAGGAGCAAAGCGTAAATAGCAAATAATTTGATTGTCAGACAATTGTGTTGAAACAGAAACTGCAATAGTTGTCCTGCACAATGTTTGTCCTCATTCTTCGCTGCTTCTACAACAGGTAAAGCAACACTATAGTGTCAGGAAAACTGCACGTTAGTATTCCTGACAGTATAGTGTTAAAAACACATTTTAAGCCGCTGGTCTCCCTAGGCTCTCATTACAAAGGTAGAAAATATACCTTTATTGCAGTGCCATGCGGGTATCTGCCTCCAATAGAAAGCATTGGGAGGCTATTGCAGCATTGACATAGAAAGTGCCTCTAGTGGCCATCTGAGGGACAGCCACTTGAGGTGTTCATAGGCAGCAATGTAAACACTGCCTTTTACCTGAAAGGGCAGTGTTTACATTGAAAAGCCTACAGGGGCTGACTATACTCACCAGAACAAATACATTAGGCTGTAGTTGTTCTGGTAAATATAGTGTCCATTAAAGTAATGCCTTCTTTTCTTAAAGGACCACTCTAGGCACCCAGACCACTTCAGCTTAATTAAGTGGTCTGGGTGCCAGGTCCAGCTAGGGTTAACCCAATTTTTTATAAACATAGCAGTTTCAGAGAAACTGCTATGTTTATTAATGGGTTAAGCCTTCCCCCAAATCCTCTAGTGGCTGTCTCATTGACAGCCACTAGAGGCGCTTGCGTGATTCTCACTGTGAAAATCACAGTGAGAGCACGCAAGCGTCCATAGGAAAGCATTGTAAATGCTTTCCTATGCGACCGGCTGAATGCGCGCGCAGCTCTTGCCGCGCGTGCGCATTCAGCCGACGAGGCGGAGAGGAGAAGGAGAGCTCCCCGCCCAGCGCTGGAAAAAGGTAAGTTTTAACCCTTTTCCCCTTTCCAGAGCCGGGTGGGAGGGGGACCCTGAGGGTGGGGGCACCCTCAGGGCACTCTAGTGCCAGGAAAACAAGTATGTTTTCCTGGCACTAGAGTGGTCCTTTAAGTCATTATTGAACTACATTTACAATTAGTGGTGAAGTGGATATCAATCCAATTGATTGATTATTTTGTGTATCTGCCCCTGGCGAAATTAAAGAAATAATGCGTGCACGCTCCCAAAGTAATTCACACCAGACACAAGTTTCAGGTTAATGAAAAACTTGAGGAATGTTTATTAAGAGGGGGTGGCATGCCCCTTATAAAGCAAAATTACATCATATGCTTTGTCAGAGATAACATGGAATAATACATCAATAATTGGTTAGGGGTTAATTGGTTGATTTATTGCTCTTCCTACCAGGTGTGATGTCACTGGTATCTTGCAGGTCTCCCCCAGATTCCAGCACCATCTTGCTAGTGAGGGTGTTAGTCGATGCCAAAGGGAAACTCCCTGGCCCAAGCGGCCATTTTAGTTAAATCACATATAAATTGATTAATACTGATTGGAACTATACAAAGTAAATAGACATTTTACTAACTTGAATTAGGTTAATATTTTATGTCCGCAACAAGTGGGTAATTACAGTGTGCTATTTATGTATGTGTATATATCTTGTGTATATTCGTTTTTGATTGAATTATTCATCTGATTTATTCTTGTTGATCTCTCATCATATTTATGCCAATATTTATGTGCAATGTGTTACTTTAACTCTGGCACTGACTTTTCATTAAAGGAACACTCCAAGCACCATAACTATTAGAGCTCTCTACATTGCAAGGCTTAACTTAGGAGAGATAACAGAAGTTCCATCTCTCGATAAAGTAGTGGAGGCTGGGAGCAGCACCTTGAGAAAACAGGAAAGTAGTTAAACTGTTTAAAAAGGTTTGTCTCCTTACAATGGTGGGGGGTTCCAAAGCACCACTGGCACCATATAGCTTGGAGTGTTCCTTATAGTGTTGTTATCCATTATCTTTTCAATTGTGTGTAGTTTATATGTTTTAAGATTTTAATATTACTACTAATTATTAGAATTATCATTTTCTTATTACCATTAAAATTAATGAAATAACGGGTTCATTTTACCATTACACTGCTTGGCTTTTTTTTTCCTTCAAATTATTCCATAGCACCAAGTGTGAACAATGCTTCTTCTCTCCATCAAGGTAATGGTAATTATTTTGATTTAAAAAAAAAAAAAAAATTACTCAAGGCTTTATAAAGGCTTAATACAGCAGTTGAAACGTTGCTGTACCTTGTTTCTTAAATAAAGACTGCTGATTTGGGAAACTACACGATGTGCCTAGGCTTTTTTTCTATTAGCCTGGCTGCATACAGTTAGCAAAACTACGAACAGGCAGTGCTATTCTTACTTTTCTGGAGTAAGGGGGCATGGATAATCAACAGGATTATAATGCTGCATTCTGCAACACAATTCTTTTGTTCAAAAACTATAAACATTTGAACATATTAATGAAGCCAAAACCTATTTAATGCATTAAAGTTGTGTTAGTATAGTAACAAAATCCTAAGGGGTAGTGACGCTACAAAATATAAACCTACTTAAAATTATACAACTGTACCTTATACAATTATATAATATACAGATTAAATATAAATAAAAGGTGATTGTGGACACAGTGACTATATTATCTCTCAGCATACAATGAAAGATAAAAATCTATATAACAAAAACATCATGGTATAGTATGTTAAAAACATTTGAGGTCGTGTAGTTAATGGGACACTATAGGCATCCAGACCACTTCATTTCATTGACGTGGTCTGGGTGCAGTGTCCCAGGTCCCTTAACCCAGCAAAAGTATTATTAGATGACTTTTGGTTGCCTAACTGATGGTGGACGTCCTCACGCTATGCATGAGGACTTAAAGTGTCACCTGCATCCCCATAGGAAAGCATTGTATAATGCTTAACTCCTAATGTGAGAGCGGTCATTGCTGACATTAATGGGGATGGAGTGGAGGCGTACCCGAGCTAGCGTTATGGGACATCGTCGCTGGACGGAGGTAAGCAACAGAAGGTTTTTTTGTACGGGGATGGAGGGAAGCACTATAGGGAACTATAGGGCCAGGAAAACAACTTTGTTTTCCTGCCACTATAATCAGTTGGGATCCAGTCTGTCCGTGACATGCAGAACCCTCAGGGGGTTAATTTTAATTATTTTTGTTGTTGTGCAATTTTAATTATTTTTTGGGGGAGGAGGGGGATGGGAGGGGGGTTGCGAGTTGCATCTTTTTTTTTATTTTCAATATTAACATTATTGGGGGGAGGAGGGTTGGTATTTGTTGTGCCTGAAGATAAGAAAATGTAAGAAGAAAGAAGACAATCTGGTAGTAAGTATATCTTTTTTTACAGGTATTAGGTTTCTTTGGGCCACTTATCACAATGACTAGGTGAATGGATAGGTAGCAGTGGCGTACACACAATCCATGGGGCCCCCGGTGCAAAACTGATCCATGGGCCTCCCCCGACAGACACATACATTCAGACACACATACATACAGGCACACATACATACACACAAACACACATACATACAGAAACATACATACACACATACATACATAGCGACACACACACACACACACATACATACACACAGACATACACACACACACACAAGACGCACATACATACAAAGACACATACAGACAGACACAGATACATACAAACAGACAGGCACAAATACATACATACATACAGAGACACACACATACAGACACATACACACATACATACAGAGACACACACATACACACACACACAGACACACAAACAAAAGGTGCAGGAGGGTTACTTTCCCTGGGATCCAGTGGTGGCTCAGGCTTGTGGGAGTCAAAGTTCTCATTCTGACTCCTTCCTCTCCTCTTCCCATGTGGGCTCTCTCTGATATCTGGGAGGGGTGACGGGCAATCACTTTCTCCCAGCTGTGATGTCATCAAAGAGGGCCTGGTCACGCTGTTAAAGTGCTGCAGCCCTGACTGGGGCCCCCTGGAAATTCATCTCCCTAACAGCATGGGCCACCCGAAGGGCCCTTTGAACGTGCGGCCCTGGCGATTTGCCGCGCTGCAAAACATGGCGGTGGGCACCCGGTCGTAGGGGTCCGAAGGGTGGCCGGGCCCACTGGAGTAAAAGGCCCGGTTGCAGCTGTGACCCCTGTGACTGCGGTATGTACGCCACTGATAGGTAAGCTTACTTTTAGTTACAGGTTGGTTAGGGGACCCCTTGCAAATGGGTGGGGTAATTGTCATAACTTGGAGGAGTGGACAATGGCATGTTAACACCCCTTATCACATTTCTACCGGAAGCCCATGGGTTGGGGGTGACCAACATCATACCCACTCTCTTATTACTAATTAAACAGCCCCACCCATCACACATATGTTTCTCCGGGTTGGGGAGGGAAGTGACCAGAGTGGCAGCTTGTGAAGGATTCAAAGTGACACACATTGGGGGAACTCCTTCAGTTGTGGGGGGTACTTGGAGATGAAGACCTGAAGCAACTTGTCTTTGGGAAACTCTATTATCCGGAGGGCGGAACGGGTTATGCCCTTGCACATTATCATCCTCGGGGGGTACAGGGAATGGGAGACCATGGTACGAAGCAATATCGGGGGAAACAGGAGCTTGGGCAACTGGGGCAGCAGGGGCAAGGGGGTCAATAGCGATAGTTTGGCGAGTAACTAACTGTGAAGTAGTAGGGTGAAAGCCGGATGCTGCAGGAGAGACACCCATAGCATAGGGTTGCCCCGACATGGTAGACTCATCTGTACAGATCACCATGAGTAACTGGAGGCTATGTCAGGGGGGACTGGGACAAGGGCCGGGCGAGGTAGGTAAGCGGACAGAGCAGAAATGAGAGCGGACAGCGGGTCGGGGGAAGGCACAACAAGGGGAGAGGAAACAGGAATGGGAACGGAAGGAGTAATGGGAGGTGGAGTAGGAGGGGCAGGAGTAGAGGGAAGGGTCGTGGAGGCGGAAAGGGCAGAAAGTAGTGAAGACAGATCAGTAGGGGGAGGAGCAGGGGAGGATGAGCATCAGGAACGGAAGCATTAAGAGGTGGGGTAGGAGAGGTGGGAGCAGAGGGAAGGTTCAGAGCAGCAGAAATGGCAGAGAGGAGTGACGACAGATCAGTAGATGGAGGGACCGTAGAAAGAAGAGGGGTGTCAGGAACAGAGGAATCGTTAGGGGGTGTAGTAGGAGGAGCAGGAGTAGAAGGAAGGGCCAGAGTGGCGGAAATAGCAGAGAGAAGTGATGACAGATCAGTAGAGGGAGGAACAGTAAAAGGAAGAGGGGTGTCAGGAGCAGAGGAAGTGTTAGGAGGTGTAGGAGGAGGAGCAGAAGTAGGAGGAAAGGCCAGAGTGGCGGATATAGCAGAAAGAAGTGATGACAGATCAGTAGAGGGAGGAACAGTAGAAGGAAGGGGAGTGTCAGGAACAGAGGAAACGTTAGGGGGTGTAGTAGGGGGAGCAGGAGTAGGAGGAGGGGCCAGGGTGGCGGAGATAGTATAGGGGCTATGGGAATAGATGGATGGGAGACTGGGACTATAGGAGCAACAGGGGGAGGTACGGGAACAACTGGGGGAGATACAGAAGGGACAGTGAGAGGGAGAGCAGGCGGAGACACTGGTAGGGGTGAGGGACAAGGGGGTGGTGGGAACGAAGGTGCATCGGGAAGGGCTGGGTGGAAAGGTGATGATAAGACTGGTTCGAGGGCAGCAAGGGATGACGGAGACTGGAAAGGGGTCTGAAGGATGGGAACGGGGGAGAGGGAATGGAGTGGAATAGGGTAATAAGCTCCATCTGCCCCGAGCACAGGGTACAGAGGGGTGGGGACAGGTACTACGCCACCAGAAGGTGACGTCTGGGCGTTGACGGGGGAGGCGGGGCGAGATTCATTCACCATGCTCTGGACGCCATCATAGGGCGGTGGTCAGGGAACAGCAAGAGGTGCATCATCATTGCAAACATTGCGGTGGTACACATAAATCGTCTGTTCCTCGAAATCTAGCTCTTCCTCTGTCCAACCCTCCCGCTTGAGTCCTCTAGCTACCCGATACCAAGCTTCTACAGCTTTTGTCAAACCATTATCCAATAGCAAACCCTCCTTATCAACGAGCAGCTTCCTCCAAAATTCTGGCTGTAATCTACCACTAGGTGACATCTGGAAACCACAAATCTTAGCTATCTTCTTTATTTTCAGCATAGCTTCTTCTCCTGCCCTCTCCTTAACAATATCACAAGCCAAATAACTTTTAGCAGGTCTAGCGTGTTCCTGTCCCATTTTTACCAAACAGAGAGTTCCACGTGATAGAGACAGAGGGAGTGAGACGAAGAATGAGGAAAGTCTACAGTGCTCGACTGCCACGAGGACCTGAGTCCCGTGCATCTTCCCTAAACGTAGACTAGTCACAGGGGGTCCGCACACCTGAGGTGGTGGTCACGGACCGGAGCGGGTGAGCGTGGGTGACTAACACAGCTCTGGGCAACAGACACAGGAGAGATAGAGAACAAGGGAAAAGATGAACGTGGCAAGGCTAATCAAAAAACATTTGCAGAAATCACAAACATATAGATGTGCACAGATTCCGGAATCAAGGACTAGCCACACAACACACACACACATATACCTAGGGTACCCACACTATAGCTACAATTGCACAGAAACCACAGAATGATGGAGAGCAATATAGCCATGTACATATTGAAACAATGATCATAGTAAAACATATAAATAAGGAAATAGATGCTAAACCACAGTACACAAAATATATAACCATCTAGATAGGCATTTAAATAACAATGAACAAGCATAACTTGCCTATACTGGACAATGTTTCTCTTGTGCTTGGTGGTAGTTATAAGTACTCCAGGATATGTTAGTATTATAAATATTTGTTAAATTTATAATACACCATCTGTAAGCATCATTTACAAGTTTCATCTCCTATTTTGGCTAAATGGATTCTTCAAGTAAAGGATGTAGCAGGAACTGATACTACAAGGTATGAAAAGAGGAGATTACCCAACCCGGGTGTCCTATAATAAGGCAACCAGATGGGTAGAAACCCAGTCCAATCTTGAGCTAAAACGTAGCAAAAACAAAAAAACTTTATTAAAGTCTATTAAAAGACTGGGTGAGGGTTGTAATGGACAGAGTCCTATAGGGAGAATGATAGCTGCATAGGTAATCAGCTTACAATAGACTGATTCTATTAGGCAAGCCCCTTACTTGTAGGTCGAGGCAGTATGCTAAGCCATGCAACAATCCGGGAAACAAAACAGCAGTAGGGACAGGAGGGAGGAGAGAGAAAAAATAATAATAATAAAATAAATGATCTCACACGCCAATCCCCTAAAGTCCTGTGCTAGCCCTTATTCTCCTGAATAACACCTTCGTGGGTGTTCTATTCTAAGACTCAACTAAGTCCATACAGATATCGCCCCAGTTAAATAACTAAACAAACATGAGTGCAAAAAAAGGTGCTGAAGTGCTCAAGTAAGTGAAGGCTGACTGAACCCGACGCGCGTTTCGGCGTAACCGTACGCCGTCATCAGGGGTATCTAATGGGAGGCTGTCCCCGCGGTTTATTTAAACCGGCATCTCAATTAGGTCCACGTGGGTATCTACCAATCCCGTGTATTCAGAGCAGAGAGGGGGCGTGGCATGAATATGCCGTAGAACCAGCCCCTCACGTGTTCTCCGACCAAATAACTGAGACCAGTGCATTTAGACCGGGATTTAACCCTTGGAGTGCCCAAAGGTTGCCACTGAAAATGTAATAAAGGATCACATAAAATGAATATGTATAAACAGGAGCCTACAGCTAGTTTGAGATATAAATTACAGATATCCGTATATAGCCGGTTTTACAATAACCTGGCAACATGAAAACAGATACTGAGTTATCACTGGCAAATAACTGTAGATATCATCCAAGTTTATATATTTAAGTAAATGATCCTAGATTTACATGGGGTATAATGGGGCACTCAAGACAAGGGTAGCAGGCTAACCCACAAGTATACAGGCCATAGTGAGAGTATATTTGGGGGGGGAGCCTAGAAGTGTCAAAAATAGAAATCAATAAAGAAATATATACATATATACAAGCTTGTTATTAAGATAACATTATTTGTCAGAATATAGCAGTACTTTAAATGAATGGGGAGTAAGAGAAGCCCTCATTCAACCCTGTAGGTGAACGTGTTTTGAGATGATAGATCCAGAAAGCTTCTCTCTGTCTAAGTCTCAAATCCCAGTTCCCTTTTCTAGGGGGTTGAGGTATATGCTCAAGACCCATAAATCGAATACCCGCTGAGGAGTGGTTATGGTATTGGTGTAGGTGTCTTGAGACAGGCGTCTCCAGATGTCGTCTAACTGAGTTAACGTGTTCGCGTATCCTAAGTCTGAAATGGCGAAAAGTCTTTCCCACATATTTTAGACCACAGGAGCAGGTCAGCAAGTAAATCACTCCTGTTGTATGACAATTGAAAAATGAACGAGGTTTAAACGTCTTTGAGTCACCCATGTCAGGGATTGTCTTGGATTGTCTACTGATGAATGGGCATGCACTGCAGTGACCACATTGAAAGGTACCCATAGGTAAGTATTTATGAAAATAGCCAGAGGGGGAAGTTGTTGAGAGATGACTGGGTGCTAAAATATCTCTCAGGTTCCTGCCTCTTCTTGCTGTAATCGAAGGGAAAGGTGGTAGGATTTCTTATAAGTGCTTATCAGACTTCAGGATGGGCCAGAATTTCCTAAAGAGATTTGACATAGTGTCCCAACCAGCATCGAACGTACCAATGCAGCGTATTGTGTTCTGCTCAGTCTTTCGACTCACATCTGTGATCAGTGTTTCACGTTCAGTTTGGACAGCTCTAAGATAAGCTCTTTTCAGAACCCTGTTTGGGTAGCCCTTGGTCTTAAACATATGTCTTAACTCATTCGCCTTAAGTTTGAATTCTTCCATTGTTGAACAATTCCGGCGAAGTCTCAGGTATTGACCTATGGGGATTCCAGACTTGAGCGGTGTAGGATGATGGCTGGTCCAGCATAGAAGGTTATTGGAGGCAGTCTTTTTCCTGAATAGGGTTGTATCAATTTTGCCCCCAGATACCTGTAGTGTTAGGTCTAGGAAACAAAGTTTTTGACCTCCCACTTCACTCGTGAAACGTAGATTGAACTCGTTATTATTCAACAGATGTACGAATTCCTTGAATTTCTCTGATGTATCTAACCATATCAGGAACACATCATCGATGTATCTTTTCCAGTAAAAGATCTGATCGATGTAAGGTTTCAAAGCTGGGTCTAGCTTAATGCATCTCTCCCACCAGCCAAGATGTAGATTGGCATATGAGGGCGCACAAGACGTCCCCATAGCTGTGCCAGTGGTCTGGTGGAAGATTTTACCATTAAACAAGAAGACATTATGGGTTAGAATGAATTCAAGTAATTCAGTTATGAAATTCACATAGTGCTCGGGTAGGTCAGTTTCGAGTTTCAACATTTCACAGGTATGTTTAATGCCAAGGTTGTGGGGAATTGAGCTATAAAGGGCCTCCACGTCTAGACTGCATAGAGTAGCGTTTGGTGGTAGGACGAGATTAGTTAGTAATTTTAGCATTTGTTTCGTATCTCTAAGAAAAGAGGGTAGTTTCTGCACTACTGGAGATAAAACTTTATCAATATAAATGCTGGCATTCTGTGTCAAGTTATCACATCCGGAGACTATAGGTCTACCGGTTGGGTCTGTTAGTGATTTGTGCACTTTAGGCAGGCAGTAGAAGGTGGATAAAACTGGCTGTTTAGTGCACATGAACCCAAACTCGTCCAGATTGATAAGTTGTTGGTTAGCCGCTTTTGTAAGTAGGTTTTTTAACTCAATTTGGTATTGTTGTGTGGGGTCTTTAGTAAGTACACGATAAGTGCTTTGATCAGATAGTAACCTTTCTGCGATTTGGATGTAGTGGTCTTTGTTAAGTACTACCACATTCCCCCCCTTATCCGAGGGTTTGAAGATCAAATTCGTATAGCTCTGTAGTTTTTTAAGAGCTACAATGTATATTGCTCACTCGGCACATTTTGATGAAATATCCACAAATAAGCTGACTGTCTTTTTTTTCCTTTTTTTAAAACTCATAGTTATATTTATATGTCTGTTTTATACATTCATATTTGGGAACAAATCATTCTAATTTTTCATAGTTATATGGGAAGCTTTAAACGAGCATAAAATGAGCATGCTGTCTGTAATAAAATAATTCTCATGTAGTGTTTTAGTCCTACTCCCTCTCTAATTACTATGTTTCTGGTGTTCCAGCCTAAAAAATAATTTCCTGGAAAGATTTTTTTTTATCAGCAAGAGGCAAGCTTTAACTGAATATTTTTGGAGAAAATTGTCAAAATGCAATGATCTAAAAAGTGTTGGAGATTGTAAGTAATTTCACTGGTTTCCATTGTAAATGGCCAAGTTTAGAATCAACTGTAGACTATTCTTACCACTTTTCAGAGAATGACTCTTTGATGCAACTCTTCTTTGTTTCATCCTTCTGCCCCTTACCTTTCTCCAGTGCCGGGCTCCCTCTGTGCTGGGGAATTCTCCACCCCCTGCCGACGTCAGATCCGAACGCACATGCACGCGCATTCAAACCACCCATAGGTAAGAATTAGTCAATGCTTTCCTATGGACGTCCAGCGTCTTCTCCCTGTGATTTTCACAGTGAGAATCGCGGAAGCGACCTCTAGCGGCTGTCAGTGAGGCTGGATTAACCCTCAGTGATACCAGTGTGAATCAATACATACAAATTAGAATGAGGATGGAAAAACAAATACGTTAGAGAAAAAAAAACAGAGGAGAAAATCATGGCACAATACATTTATGAAAACACTAGCAAACAAAAGTGCACATAAAATTGAGATATGTGCAGAATGTGCATATCAGCCATAAAAGGCTAAAAGAGTTCTACCTCCCAGTCCACCTTCAGGGTCCAATTTTGTTCCAATGGTCACAAATTCACCTTACCTTTGAGGAAGTTGTTACTCCTGAGGAAGTCCCGAGGTTTAAGGGATGAAATGTTTTGAGTGAAGATGCGTATGTTCCAGCAGCCAGTGGCGGTTTCTTGCCCAGCCTCTCATTGCTGTGCATGTTGGTACAAAATGAATGCAGTGTTTTTGTTCAACATGAATGTGCTGGTGCCTGGTGCATGATTGACAGGGTAATTAACTAAAGTCCGAATGGAATGCAAAATAGGGACATTGTTCACACAATTTACCATGTTTACCATGGGAATATCCCTATGGCAAGTCTCAAGAGCAGTGAGGGTTGCCTGTCAGAGAGCTAAATGGGTGGCTTACAAGCCAACCAATCAGAGCACTCTACTGACATTTTCTGCCTTGAACTTATGCTGTGCAATGTCACACGGCCGTACCGGCCGGCTGGATCGTGTGTCCGTGCCCGAACAGCGCGGACACATAGAGAATATACTTACCTTTTGCTGGGTCTCCCTCCGCTCTCCGCGCTACATGGCCGGAAGAATTTGCCATGGCGTTTCCATGGACGCTGCACGATTCCACAAGCCACAATTTAAAGGAAAAGACATAGATTGTGACGCTGGAGACGTGGACGTGCATGCATCGCCACGTCATCAATGTGCACGCACGTGTTGGCGTCACCAGGTCCCAGCAAGCAATGAAAACCCTTCTTAGGTTATTTAAACTCACTTTACCAATTGTTTGATGCCCTGTCATGGTTTCCATTTTGTGGTTTAGGCAAGACCGCATTTGTTTCTTGTATTTTCTGGCATTTTGACCTTGACTTATCTATGACTATTCTCCCTTCTGGTTGTCCTTGACCTTTGGCTTTTCCATACATTTATTCTGAATTCTGTATCTCTGACCTAGGCTTGTCTTGTACTACTCTTGGTGTGTTTAATCCAGACATTCTAAGTTCCGGTAATAGGCTTATTGTTCTTTTAGTATTTGCTTTCCTTGTATTTGCCGTTGGGATCCAGTCTGTCCGTGACATGCAGAACCCTCAGGGGGTTCATTTTAATTATTTTTGTTGTTGTGCACTTTGAATTATTTTTTTGGCGGGGGGGGGGAGGGGGTTGCGAGTTGCATCTTTTTTTTATTTTCAATATTAACATTATTGGGGGGAGAAAGATAAGAAAATGTAAGAAGAAAGAAGACAATCTGGTAGTAAGTATATCTTTTTTTACAGGTATTAGGTTTCTTTGGGCCACTTATCACAATTACTAGGTGAATGGATATGAAGCAGTGGCGTACACACAATCTATGGGGCCCCCGGTGCAAAACTGATCCATGGGCCTCCCCCGACAGACACATACATACAGACACACATACATACACACAAACACACATACATACAGAGACATATACATACACACACATACATACATAAATACATACATAGACACAGACACACACATACATACACACACACAAGACGCACATACATACAAAGACACATACAGACAGACACAGATACATACAAACAGACAGGCACAAATACATACAGACATGCAGACACATACATACAGAGACACACACATACAGACACATACATACAGAGACACACACATACATACAGAGACAGACACATACACACAGACACACAAACACTTACACACACATACAAACAAAAACACACATATACAAAATGTTTAAGTCACCCTCCTGTTTCCTACCTTTTAGGTGCAGGAGGGTTACTTTCCCTGGGGTCCAGTGGTTGCTCAGGCTGGTGGGAGTCAAAGTTCTCATTCTGACTCCTTCCTCTCCTCCTCCCGTGCGGGCTCTCTCTAATAGCTGGGAAGAGTGACGGGCAATCACTTTCTACCAGCTGTGATGTCATCAAAGGGGGCCTGGTCGCGCTGTTAAAGCCCCTGGAAATTCCTCTCCCTAACAGCATGGGCCACCCGAAGGGCCCCTTGAACGTGCAGCCCTGGCAGTTTGCCGCGCCGCAAAACATGGCGGCGTGCACCCGGTTGTAGGGGTACGCAAGGTGGCCAGGCCCCCTGGAGTGAGAGGCCCGGTCGACTGCGGTATCTAATAAGAGAGGTTTCTAACTTGCCTTATATTAATATGAGGTTAATTTTTACTTTCTCAATGTTGTGGTTGGCTATCAAGTGCTTGCCATCCTCTACATGGTTCACCTTCACACTGATGAGTTGTTGTTTTTTGAACTATTTGCTCACTGCGTGCTGGCGCGGTCAACTTGCAAATAGCAATTAAAATAACCATTTGCTTCTAAAATGCAACTGAACCATAATTTCTGAAAATTGGTGCTTTGTATGGATTCAGAATTCTATAGTTTGTAGATGGCTTGAATGCGAAAAGCAAAGATTTTCAACCAGACACCAAATGCATCCAGACGACTGGTGCAAATTTAGCTGGGCTGACCAAATTCTGACAAAGATTTGGGTTAGTAAAAAAGAGAGTTGCCATTCCAGTAAGAATTTGCCCTTTTTTACTGAATTTTGTCAATTCAGATAAAATCCAGTGTTAACCCCTTAAGACCGCAGCCAAATGTACAAGTTGTGAACCAAAAAAAATGTAAACAAACAACAGATTTTGACTATATGTCTGTTCAACAATAATTTACCTCTTTCATATTAAATGCACCCACACTTATTATATATAATTTTATTGAGGGGAAACAGGGCTTTCATTTAACATCAAATATTTAGGTATGGAACATAACGTAATATGAATACAATATAAAAAAATGAGAGAAAATACGATTTTTTAAAAAAAAATTCTTAGTTCTATGTGACATTCTAACTGTGAATGTCATAATACTGTTTGCTTTTACTGCAATAAAATACACATATTTGTATTCAGCGATGTCTCACGCGTAAAACAGTACACCCTATGTACAGGTTTTATGGTGTTTTGGGAAGTTACAGGGTCAAATATAGCATGTTACACTTTTCAGTTTTTTCACATTGAAATTTGCCAGTTTGGTTACGTTGCCTTTGAGACTGTATGGTAGCCCAGGAATGAGAATTACCCCCATGATGGCATACCATTTTCAAAAGTAGACAACCCAAGGTATTGCAAATGGGGTATGTCCAGTCTTTTTTAGTAGCCACTTGGTCACAAACACTAGCCAAATTTAACGTTAATATTTGTTTGTGTGTGAAAAATGCAAAAAACTAATTTGAAAGCCAATTTTGGCCAGTGTTTGTGACTAAGTGGCTACTAAAAAAGACTGAACATACCCCATTTGCAATACCTTGGGTTGTCTACTTTTGCAAATGGTATGCCATTATGGAGGTAATTCTTATTTCTGGGCTACTATACGGTCTCAAAGCCAACGTAACCAATCTGGCGAATTTCATTGTGAAAAAACTGAAACGCAAGCGTTATATTTGACTCTGTAACTTTTGAAAACACCATAAAACCTGTACATGAGGGGTACTGTTATACTCAGGAGACTTTGCTGAACACAAATATTTGTGTTTCAAAACAGTAAAAAGTATTACAGCAAAAATATCGTCAGTGTAAGTGCCGTTTGTGTGCGAAAAATGCCAAAAATTTCACTTTCCCTGACGATATCATTGTTGTAATACATTTTACGGTTTTGAAACACAAATATTTGTGTTCAGCGATGTCTCCCGAGTAAAACAGTACCCCCCATGTACAGGTTTTATAGTGTCTTGGAAAGTTATAGGGTTAAATATAGTGCTAGCAAATTAAATTCCCTATACTTTCGGCCTGGGTTGTTAGGCAGGTCCCGCAAATTGTAATTAATAAAAGGACCTAATTATGTAAAATTATTATATAAATATATATGTAAAATTATTATATATACACGTGTGTGTTTAAATATATATGTATATATATGCATATCATTTTTTTACAATTATTTTTATTTATATATAGGTATACATATAGTGATGTATACGTATATACTTAGGTATATACATATATATATTATTTCGTTCTACGTGTATTTTGATATCTATATATATATATATTAATATCAAAATACAGTTAGAACGAAATTACACACATATATATATTTTTAATTATTTTTAATTTTCAATTATTATTTTTTATTGTATTTACATATTTTTTATTATAAAATATATATATAATTATAATTATGTATATATAAATATTAAAATACACTTAGTGTATGTGTAAATGTGTGTCTATATATATATATATAAATGATCTAAGTATATTTTATTTGTAACTTTAAATTTATTTTATTTTTAACTTTAAGGGGTTAAGAGGGGAGGAGAGGGGCAGAGACAGTGTCAGCCAGTGATTTTACATCACTGTCTGACACACAGGATCAGTGATCACAGTGACTGGCTGTCACTGTGATCACCTCCTGCAGATCACAGTAATTGGCCACAGGGGGAGTGCCTGGGTGGCCAGGCATGCCCCCCACCGCGATCTGCAGGGGGATCCTGCCTGTAGTTACATGTGTAAGCCAATAGGCTGACACATAGTAACCTCTGATCGCAGTGACAGCCTGTCACTGCGATCAGATCGCAGGGAGAGGCTGTCTCTGCATTCAGATCGCAGAGACAGCCTCTCACTGCGATCATACTCTGCAGATCGCGGTCACTGACCGCAGGGGGACTGACGGGGGGCCAGGCATGTCCCCCGACCGCGATCAGCAGAGTGAAAATGCTGTGGCTCCATGTGTCAGCCGATTTTAAAATCGGCTGACACATGGTAAATACCAATCGCAGTGACCGATCGGAAGCTGCAGACCGCGGTCCCCAGGCACAGGGGGGCTGCCTGGGGGGCCAGGCATGCCCCCGACCGCTATCTGCAGCGGCCATGTGCCGCCGGCCACGTGGGGGGTAAGACCGTCCAGGACGTTCTATGCCGTCCTGCGCCGTTTAGAGCCGGCCAATTAAGGACGGCATAGAACGTCCTGCGGTCTTAAGGGGTTAAAGGACCACTATAGTGTCAGGAAAACAAACTAGTTTTCCTGACACTATTAATCCTTAGATCCCCCCCCCCACCCCTTCAGCCACTTGCCTTTATCCAGCACCGGGCTCCCTCGGCGCTGGTGACCTTTCCTCCACCTCCGACGTCAGCTCCCTGAGTGGGTGACTATAGTGGTCCTTTAAATGAATTACCCTGTGATTGTATTCTTCAGCATACCGTGTATAGGGTGTTTCTTCTTTAAATCCAAATTGTATTTTATTAAAATCTGAATTCCAAGACTTAGGCCAAAATGGTCGAGCTGTGACTATAGATCAACAAGAGATTTTCCCAGATCTGCTAGTTTTGCTTAAATTTTGAAATTCACATTTTAATTCACTACAATTTGGAGTTTAGTAGAGTGGTGGCTATTCACTTAAGTGAGAACTACTGAGAATTCAAAGTAAATATCAAATGTAAGGCCATATAGCCAAACTGAACACATATTGACTTGGAGAATTCTTCTAAATCACCTATTGTGACTTAGATTTTGAAACTCACTTAGTATTCCTGACGGTTCTCACTTTAATGAATAATCTTGCTTGTGTATGCTGGTACAAGCTAAATCTAGATTGTTAACACACCAGCTTTAACTGGACGTCGTACTAACACATGGAAACCCAATATTAGTACCAGTATTCCAAATGAATGGTAGCAACACAAGGTTCCAGAAGCACAGTGAGGCGTGCTACCCATTATATCCATGGGGTGGCGCTCACCTTTCACTTTTCTTAACACCATGATTGATTTAAAACAAACGTGCTAGACACGCTGAAATGACGCCACAGTAAACCCAGCCTGGCAACATGAACACTTTGTCACCCCCTCCTTGAGACCTGAGAAGTCCCTAGTGAGGCTCAAGGTGAGGAATTGCCAAGGAGGAGTTGCTGGAGGGGAGGTGTTTGCCCTCACTGCATGCATCGGATGGGGCTGGCTTTCAGTGAGAGAGTTTTGGGAAGCTGAGGCTCTGTTATATGAGATGGTAAGGGACTGGCTGGTTACCTTTCTCATCCTCATTATCATCAACACAGATCTACACACAGACTGGACGGTACCGGGGGATTGTGGGGGCTTCCCTTCATGGAGGTGCTGCAAGGTAACTAGGGTAACAGTAACTTTGTATCATTTCATGCAATGTCTGGGGGACCTCTGAATCCGCCCCTTTCTGTGGAGAATGGTTTCAGATATTCTTTTGGCTGGAGATATACTGCATTTATAGCATAATGTAATAATAATTTTATTATTTATATAGCGCCATCAGATTCCGTAGCGCTGTACAATATAATGCCTTATTTTAAATATTTAACATGTTTTACAGCATCGAACTGACGTGTCCCTGCACCACTTTCACATAATTCCTTATTATTGAAAATAGCTGATGAATGTTTATAATATGGTTTACACGGTCATTTTTGCATATGGTTTATACTTTAAGTTCAATTGTGAATTATCTTCAGTCCTGTCAGGCATTACAAGCAGCCCAGCCATTTCAATGCAAGTATAGGTGCACAGTCATTGTATACCTGTGCATTGTTTGCAGTACAGCCTTCCAGTGTAACGATGCTAAGCATCTAGGAACATATTGTCAGGTGGTTTTGTAAGAATGGCACACATTCCACAAAAGATCAGCTGGTTTTAGTCTGTTATATTGGGGAGTGTAAGGAACAACTGCATTCATTTTGTTTGTTTTAGCAAGTAAAAATGTGTAATTTTAGACAGAGAGGAAAAAGAAAATTGTTATTTTGGGAAGAATTTTAAGATGTTTCTTCTACTTTTCAAACACTGTGTTTATTGCAAAACTTTTAATAAGAAACTTGTTCGTTGTGTTGGGATGTGTTTTTTATTTCATTTTTTTCCCTACAATTCCCTTGTAATATTTCCAAATTATTCTACATATTAAAGTGATAATTGTTGGGACTTCAAAGTGAATTTCAAATTTAAGGCAAAAATAGTCAAACTGGAAATATTCTCCGTCTGCTTTCCTTCCAGTTCTATTACTTTGACTTGAAGTTCAAAATTCATTTTAATTCAGTGTTGGTATGCCTGTACTAGATCTAGCTCCAGTATATGTGGAATACCACAAATTAGTGCACACAAGCTAAGGAAGCTAGTCCGTAAAAGCAGAATTCACCTCAAAAAATGAAACTACATAGAGTTGAAAGGTTACTCCAGCTTTATTTTAACCCCTTAAGGACCAAACTTCGAGAATAAAATGGAATCATGACATGTCACACATGTCATGTGTCCTTAAGGGGTTAAACTTCCACAATAGTGCTATGAATTCATTAGTGGGTATATCTCTCTAGGATCAGGATTATCTAAATGGTAGATCCCTTCAGTTTCCAGGATCCTTTGCCATTCTAAAGGTATGAAAACCGTCAAGAGAGTTGTAGTTCTTTTGGGCACCCTGCTCTAGGTTCACCCTGATAATGGGTAGGAAGGCGAGCAGGGCTTTGATAAATGGCATTAGAGAGAGTGTGGTTAGGAGGTAACACATTTGTAATTCAGGCAAATAGAAGTGCTTCTACTAGCAGATGCTAGTAGCACGGCTGCAAGTGATGAAGGTGATTTACATTGTCAGCGAGCAGTGTATGCTGATGACAGGTCATTTATGCACAGAACTACCAGAGTTAAGTCATGTGTGCTTCTAAAAGCAGAAGTGGTCTTGAAGGTTGGAGTAACCCTGTCAACTCAACAGGCAGGCAGAACCTGGCCAGCTTTGCTATATTGTTTTATGTTGTGCAGTGCAAACCCAATTGATATCTCACAGCAATCTGATTCTAAGTAAGTTCCTGAATTGTTTTCAATTAAGTCATTTAAGGTTCAGTGCTTGGCAATTTCAATTCTTGTAAGTCAGTGGTGGGGAACCTTCGGCCCTCCAGATGTTTTGAACTACATCTCCCTTGATGCTTTGCCAGCATTATGACTGTAAAAGCATTATGGGAAATGTAGTCCAAAACATCTTGATGGCCAAAGGTTCCCCACCCCTGTTGTAAGTGGAGCTGCCCTGTGTCTACTTCTCTATCTAAATGGGGTTATTCCCTTAATTCAGAATTGCCATCAATTGAGACTTGAATTCAAACAATTTGTGATTTGGAATAAGTCTCAGTTTAGCTATTTTAACTTTTTACAATTTTTTAAAAACATTTTTAAACTTCTGGCAATTCAGTGTTTGTTTAGTGATGTCGCGAACATAAAATTTTCGGTTCGCGAACGCGAATTTCGGCAAATGTTCGCGAACCGCCATAGACTTCAATAGGCAGGCGAATATTAAAACCCACAAGTTGTTTCAAGGGGACTAACACCTGGACTGTGGCATGCAAACTCCGATCCGCGGCTGCATCTTGCAGCCGCTTAGTAGATATTATTATCGGTATTAGGGAGTTATCTATGGTATTAGGGAGTTATCTATGGTATTAGGGAGTTATCTATGGTATTAGGGAGTTATCTATGGTATTAGGGAGTTATCTATGGTATTAGGGAGTTATCTATGGTATTAGGGAGTTATCTATGGTATTAGGGAGTTATCTATGGTATTAGGGAGTTATCTATGGTATTAGGGAGTTATCTATGGTATTAGGGAGTTATCTATGGTATTAGGGAGTTATCTATGGTATTAGGGAGTTATCTATGGTATTAGGGAGTTATCTATGGTATTAGGGAGTTATCTATGGTATTAGGGAGTTATCTATGGTATTAGGGAGTTATCTACGGTATTAGGGAGTTATCTACGGTATTAGGGAGTTATCTACGGTATTAGGGAGTTATCTACGGTATTAGGGAGTTATCTACGGTATTAGGGAGTTATCTACGGTATTAGGGAGTTATCTACGGTATTAGGGAGTTATCTACGGTATTAGGGAGTTATCTACTAAAAGGCTGAAAGACCTAAATTGGTCTTTCAGCCACATTTACTAATACTAAGTAAAGATTACTTAGTATTAGTAAATTCTGCCCCTACTCGCTATACCGCGAGTAGGGGCATGTCTAGTAAGCAGTGATCAGCCAGTGGCTGCTCACTGTAAAAAAAAACACACAAAAAAAACCAACCTATTGGCTCCCACCCCTGTGCGACGGGTGGGGGCCATAAATTACAATGGGGGGGAGGACCTACTGTCCTCCCCCCCCCCAGCCCCCACCCCTGCGCGGTGGGTGGGGGCTATAAATCACAATGGGGGAACCTAATGTCCTCCCCCTGGCCCCCACCCCTGAGCGGCGGGTGGGGGCCCTAAATACTAAAAGGGGGGGGCCTAAGGTCCTCCCCCCTGGCCCCCACCCCTAAGCGGCGGGGGGGGGGACCTAATGTCCTCCCCACCCCTGAACGGCGGGTGGGGGCCCTAAATACTAAAAAGGGGGGGACCTAAGGTCCTCCCCCTGGCCCCCACCCCTGAGCGGCGGGTGGGGGCCCTAAATACTAAAAAGGGGGGACCTAATGTCCTTCCCCCCCCCCGGCCCCATCCCCTGAGCGGCAGGTGGGGGCCCTAAAAAAATTTCCCCCCCCCCCAGGTGACTAGGGGTCCCCAAACCCCTAGTCACCTCCTCCCCCCCTCCCCCCCCCAAAAAAATTAACCCCCTACCTACCCCGCTCACCCTAAAAATAATGAGGGGGGGGACCTGTAAAAAAAAATAAAATAAAACTTACCATTCGATGTTTTCTTTCTTCTTAATCTTCTTTTTTCACCCCCAAAAAATTCCAAATAACTTTCCCACGCTGTGTAAAATGACACAGAGCACTCTGGTGGATTTCAAACCAACCAATCAGAGTGCTGTGACAGGTAATTGTAGAGACTTACCTGTCAGTCTCTTCATTTACCTGTAAGAGCACTCTGATTGGATGGCTTAAACCCACCAATCAGAGTGCTCTGAGCCTAATTGCAGGGCGGGGCAAGGCTTTATAAGCCTTCCCCCGCCCTGCAGAGCTCAGTCTGCACGGAGCCCTCGCCGGGTGAACATGGATTATTTTTTTTGCACTCGTGATTTTTTTTTTTTTTTATTGCGTCGGTTATTATGGTTTTTTTATTTGGCCTTTTTTGGGGCTGAAAAAAGAAGATTTTAGAAGAAAGAAAACATCGCATGGTAAGTTGTTTTTTTTTTTTTTTTTTTACAGGTACTTAGTTAAAGGTCCCCCCCCTCTTCATTATTTTTAGGGTGAGGGGGGGTAGGTAAGGGGTTAATTTTTTGGGGGGGGAGTGACTAGGGGGTGACCTTAGGTCCCCCCCCACTTTTTTAGTATTTAGGGCCCCCACCCGCCGCTCAGGGGTGGGGGCCAGGAGGGAGGACATTAGGTCCCCCCCCTTTTTAGTATTTAGGGCCCCCACCCGCCGCTCAGGGGTGGGGGCCGGGGGGAGGACCTTAGGTCCCCCCCTTATTAGTATTTAGGGCCCCCACCCGCCGCTCAGGGGTGGGGGCCAGGGGGGAAGACCTTAGGTCCCCCCCTTTTTAGTATTTAGGGCCCCCACCTGCCGCTCAGGGGTTGGGGCCAGGGAGGAGGACCTTAGGTCCCCCCTCCCTTTTTAGTATTTATGGCCCCCACCCGCCGACCAGGGGTGGGGGCCGGGGGGAGGATCTTAGGTCCCCCCTTATTAGTATTTAGGGCCCCCTCCCGCCACTCAGGGGTGGGGGCCAGGGGGGAGGACATTAGGTCCCCCTCCTTCTTAGTATTTAGGGCCCCCACCAACCACTAAGGGGTGGGGGCCGGGGGGAGGACAGTAGGTCCCCCCCCCATATCATTGAGTATACATTGACAACCCGCCCCCACCCCCGAGCGGCAGGTGGGGGGGTTGTCAAAGTTTACTCAATGATATGGAATAGGGGGCGAGCACGAACAAGCGATGTTCGCCAGGAACTATTCGCCAGCGAACTGTTCGGGACATCTGAAGTGATAAACCACTCAATGTTTGTAAACTGAACATTTGGCAAAACACTTAAAGGACCACTATAGGCACCCAGACAACTCAATGAAGTGGTCTGGGTGCCAGGTCCCTCTAGTTTTAACCCTGCAGCTGTAAACATATTTACACTGAGGGTTAATCCAGACTCTAGTGCCTGTCTCCCTGACAACCACCTGAGACCGCTTCCGCGATTCTCACTGTGAAAATCACAGTAAGAAGATGCTGACGTCCATAGAAAGCATTGAGTAATTCTTTCCTATGGGCGGTATGAATGTGTGCGCAGCTCTTGCCGCGCATGCGCATTGGGCACTGATATCAGCAGGAGGAGGAGAGTTCCCCAGCGCTTAGGAAGCCTGGCGCTGGAGAAAGTTAAGTGGTTGAAGGGGTTTTAACCCTTTCAGCCCAGCGGTAGAGGGGCCCAGAGGGTGGGGGGGACCAAATGACCCTATAGTGCTAGGAAAACAAGTTTGTTTTCCTGGCACTATAGTGCTCCTTTAACTCTTATGTTGAATATGTATATTATATTTTATTATATTAAGTGGATATGACTAGGACAACCCTGTTTATCCATTTTTAGGGGACACATAAAAGAGCAGTCTAATACAATCGGATAAGTAATTTTATCTGTAGTTCCTTAATAGTTAGATTTCTGGGCCCCTCATGGAAAGGGACACTATAGTCCCCAGAACAACTACAGCTTAATATGGTTGTTCTGGTGAGTATAGTGAGTCCCTGCATTTTTTTTTATGTAAATACTGCCTTTTTATCCTTTTTTTTTTTTTTTTTTTTTAAATCCTTTCCCTGAGGTCTAGTGGGCTTCTCTGATCTTCATTTTCTTCCTGCACTGCTCCCAAGAGCACCCTTTAGTGATGCTGGGGACGGAGTGACGTCATATCCCAGCTTCCAGCATCACCGCAGTGCAGGAACACGGAACATTTCAGCAGAGTATCCAATTGATATTCCTTATATTTTAACCACAATATTTTTTTCTCCTTTTCATGTTAACTGTCATAACTTCATTCCAGTGATCCTAAAGAACCTTTTGTTAATTGTATTTCTACACTAGAGGACAGAGCAAATTGAACACCCCCAACAGGAAGAGTGTGCTTTCCTGACACACTCTAAATTGCTGCTATGTTCGTTTTACCCCTAAGTTAAATATGACACACAAAGCAGGTTTAAACTACAAATCCTGTGATTCATTTAAAAATGTATGCAAATATGTGTGGTCAGTCATTAATGGCCTGGTACCGAATTCATGGTTTTTTTTTTTTTTTGAAGAAAAATAATCTAGGAATACAAACCTACATTCTTAACAATATAGTGTCCCACAGGCTCATGTGTGAAGAGTTTAAAACCCTTTTTACAAGCATTAATTCAAGCGCTGAAGCTCTGTTGTCATTGACCTGGTCCAACCTAATATTAAAAAAATATATAGAGAAACCCCAAATCCTTTGTAGTTTATCAGGAGCTAGCATGTTAGTTATGTCCCCTCTTGAAAGTTTAGGTTGTTGCTTAAGGACACTTATATTGTAGTGTGTCAGCCAAATCAGTAGACAGGAGTTGAGCGGACACCTGGATGTTCTTGAACCCGAACCCCATTCAAGTCAAGGGGGACCTGAATGTTTGGGCACAAAAATGCCTCTAAAAAAAGTCCTGGAAAGGGCTAGAGGGCTGCAAAAGGAAGTAAAATGGGGGTAAGAGTAGGACAAGTGCCCTGCAAACAAATGTGGATAGGGAAATCACTTAAAATAACATAATTAAAAATACAGCTTAGCCATAAAATAGCACTAGATGGAATCTTTGATTTTAGCTTTGGAAGAACATAAATCAAAATCTAAAGCATGGCTGTCAGAAGGATCACCAGAATTATCAGTTTGAGAGAGGGTTGGAATGCAAGGTATTCTCTTTCATTGTTCAAACTGAACTCAGCTCCTGATGCATGGAGAAAAGGCCTTCACAAGCCTCTGCTATTGTGTACATAGTTTATACTAAGTGACCTATAGGTTGAGGAGGCGGTGGAAGTGGAGGAGGAGGAGGAGGAGGTAGCCAACACTGTTTATGTTTTTTTTTTAATTGGGGTAGCCCCTAAAATATTGGGACATGTAAAAAAGAAAACTCTGTTCCGTAGAGCGACTGACCTGTGCGTGCTGCAGCTGAAACTCCACTATCGCCTGCTGCTCCTCGCACAGTCTCTCCAGCATGTGCAAGGTGGAGTTCCACATTGTGGGCACGTCGCATATGAGGCGGTGAGCGGGAAGGCCAAAGTTACGCTGCAGCGCAGACAGACGAGCAGCAGCAGGGTGAGAACGCCGAAAGTGCGCACAGCCGCTACAGTGAATGTCACATCCTGTTTCAAGTTGCAGATCAGTCTGGTGATGGCTTCTAGTATCCAGCACTCTTTTTACTGAAGCTGCATCAGGGTCCTGGTATGTGGCCGCACAAACGCTGGTGCTCAACACCAGGAGGCGTGCGGTTACCCTGCTAATCCATTCTACACTGTGACTCCTAACTTCAACATCAGGCATACTGGGTCCTGGTCATCCGACCACTGCCCAGACAGTGTCTGGGTCCCGGTCACCGGACTGCGAAACTGAATGGCTCGTTAAATCTGTTGTGGTTCCTTTTATCGCTCCATCTGTTACTTGGATAACTGTGGGAATTCTAAAGATAATACATGCCGACGAGTGCTAGGGGACGGCCGCTCCACTTTTGCACCCTGCTCCCTCTTGTGCTGTGCTGGTGCCTCTGTGCGACCAGCGCCTCTTCCTCCGAAATTGCACACGTCACTCACGTGACCTTGATTCCATGTGGGGTCTAGGACCTAATCATCCTCCACATCATCTTCCACCCACTCCTCAACCCTGCCCTCCTTGCCGGTCTGCATACTGCAGAAAGCCACAGCAGTTGGCACCTGTGTTTTTCCAGCATGTAAACTCTGCAAAGGACATATGGGAATTGTTTTAGAATTGTACCCAGGCAACAGTTTTCCCTATAAACTGACCTCTCAGTTTGACTTGTGAGGGTATTGCCCCCAAATTACAATATTGTTATATTGGTATTTGACGGTTCTATTTGACTGTCAGATATGAAGTGCAGGCTGCAAATGTACTACTTGGCACCCAAAAAAATTTGAATTGGTCAAACTGCGCTGTAACCACAGTATTTGACGGTTCTATTTGACTCTCAGATATGAAGTGTAGGCACCAAATTGACTTTTTAGCACCTTAAGAATTAGAATTTTTACAACTGCAATTTAAGCACAATATTTGACGGTTCTATTTGACTCTCAGATATGAAGTGCAGTGCAGGCCGCAAATGTACTATTTAGCAGCCAAATAAAATTTTAATGTTTAAAACTGCTATGTCACAGCACTATTTGACTCTCAGATATGAAGAACATGCCCCAAATTTACTGTTTAGCACCAAAACAATTAGAATTTTTACAACTGCGCTGTAACCACAGTATTTGACGCTTCTATTTGACTCTCAGATATGAAGTGCACCCCACTAATGTACTAGTTTGCAGAATTCTTTTCTAATCTGTCCCTGAAAGCGGCAACATCCTCTCCCTACACTAATAAGAGCTCATGTGTCGTGCGGCGCTATGTGACTCCAGCTTATATATAGAGGCTGGGTCACATGCTGCACTGGCTAATCACAGCCATGCCATTAGTAGGCATGGCTGTGATGGCTTCTAAGGGCACAAAAGTCAAACGCTTGTTGATTGGCTGCCTTGCAGCCTTTCAAAACGCGCCATTAAATTGCCGAACACCGAACTTCAACCCGAACATACAGTGATATGTCCGTGTTCCGGTCCGGAGTCCAAAAAACGTAATGTTGGGTACAAACCCAAACTTTACAGTCTGGCTTCGCTCAACTCTAGACAGGAGTTTTGGCTGTTAAATATTATAGTACTAATATACAATGATCCAATAGTACATAATGTCATTTCATTCAGTTAGACCATTAAACAGGTCTTAAACTAGCCACAGCTGATGATCTGAGGACCTAGAGGAAAAAATAAAACTGGTCCATAGTGCTCTCTGTTTGAATATGTATTATAAAGGAAGACTGTTTAAAAATAGTTATACGAAGAAAATGAAAAGAATTAACCTAGGGCCAAAATGTAGATATCACAAGGTAGAGGGCACAAAAAAGGGGGGTAACCCCTAAATGGGGAATATCATAGAGAATAACCAAGAAAAATAAGAAAATGCCATTCTACCTGTGTATGATTTACTGAGAAGATTATAGGCTTAAAAAGTAACTTTTAATAAATAAATCTAAAATAAAAATATATTGAAGAAAAATAATAATATGAACAGCAGGAGTGAGTGGAGACTATACAGCGAGTAAAACTCTGTGACTTCTTATACAAGCTGTAAAAGTGTATACATAATAACACTAGTGCTGAAGCAATACTGTTTTGCTACAATATAACATCAGGGTATTCCCAAGTAATAGAAGTGATACTATATTATATATCACTAATAGCTGTAACAACAGGGGGGAGATAAGACAACTGCTAAACCAGTGCTGTCAATAGTTAAAAGATTTATGGATAGGTAAATCCCTGCATAATAGTACAACTAGTGACATGGGTTAACTCCACATACAATAATTGATAATGTTCTATGGTACTTAACCTCAGAAAGATCAAAGATAATGGTTCAGCTAAGACAGATTTTTGACAGATGGCAATTATCCAGTTAAATATCACAAAAGCTGCCTAGATCGTAGCAGCGTATTGATAATAAATAAAGGTTTCTGTCAAGCAGTGAAGTGAAAAATAAGGGGTTGCTGACCTGGCTCCGTTTTTTCTGCAAGATACCCAGCAGTATATTCTAGTGTAACAACGGCTGCCTGCACTGAATGATGTTATCTTATGCTTGACCACAGTGGAGCACAAAGTAGTAGCTCACCTGTGAAGGACTGCTGACAGGCAGCAGTTAACCGGTTAAAAGTCACACAAGTAGCCTAAGTGCTAGCTGTATCTAAATAATAGGTCAAAGTGTAAAGAGAGGGTTTGCAAATGGTTTTGAACAGGTTGCCTAGGTAGTAGAAAATATACAGACAGTGACAGAGGAAGGCGTATAGAATAAAGATTCCTGAGTCTTGTGCCTTCGAGGGCACCCCTTAATAAAATGCCTGGTCTTATCAATCTCCCCCCATAAATGTAATAAAGGAAAACGAAAGAGAAATAAAGTATGTACAGAGTACATAAAATTAAATTAGTGTTAAGAGTCTCCAATATGCACTCCTGAGATGCTGGACATGAAAGAACTTGATGTCGGTAATTTAGCAATTGATAAGCAGAGAGTTAGGTGCCGACACCAATAATGTGTCCGTATGTGTCCAGAGCCCCTGACGTGCACGTTTTGCCAGTGAAGCTCATCAGAGGGGAACCAGATACAGGCAAGTATAGGAGTATTTAAATCATAAGCTCTCAATTGATTGGGAGATTATCAGGATTCTGACCAATAGTAGCTTGGGGAGGGAATCTCAACCATTAAGAAATAATTGACTAATTAACCCTATGTTTACCTGAATCTTATGGTTTTTTTTTACTGAATATTAAAATGAATAATTATATAAAAAAAAAAGTGGAAAAGTGTAAGTAACAGTGGTTATCAAAATGACAGTAATGTCATTATTTTAACTTATATGTGATTAACAATAGTGACATAGTTAGTTGAACGAACATAGCAACATTTATCTGCTAAAATATTTACTGATTAGTGGAGATATTTTAGTGGATTCCCAAACTTGTTGACTAAAATGTAACATTAATAAAAGTTTTTAGGATTTTAGGAAAGAGAATGTTTGTAATAGACCTAAATTAATATTGATAATGAATAATTATGCATTTATTTGTGAATGAAGGGGGTAAAAATAAATTCTTCATTTAGTCCTAAGGGGGATAAGGTCTTACATTCATGTATCCATCTGGATTCTTTCCTTAATAGGGTGAGATTAAAATTACCCTTTCTAGTGTTCAGGTGGATACGTTCTAAAACCTGAAACGTAAGATGAGATGCATCCGAGTTATGGAAGTTCCTTATGTGATTGGAGACAGGAGTGGAAATGTTTAGGTTTGAGACGGAATTCACATGTTGTAGGATTCTCCTTCTCAGTTCTTGGAAGGTTTTTCCTATATATTGTAGTTTACAGCTACAAGTAATGATGTAAACTACTTTTGTGGTGCTGCAATTAACAAAATCATTAATCAGATGTGTTTTCTGCGTATTGGTGCATAACACTGATTTTGATGGTTTGATAAACCTACATGCCTTACATTTCCCACATCTAAAAATTCCCTTTGTTTCTTGTAGCCATGTCTTAGGTGATGGTTTTGGTTCAAGATGACTATGAACTAGCAGGTCACGCAGATTGTTAGCTAGTCTTGCTGTGATACTTGGGAAAATAGAAAGATTAGTGGCCACCTCTTTGTTGTGGGTGAGTATCGGCCAATTGTCTGCATAGATTTTTCGAATGGGATTCCATAGTTGATCATAAGGGCCTATGCATCTAATTGTAGGTTTAGTATCCTTCACTTTGTAATTTCTGAGACTAGTTGATCTGTCCATACTAGAGACTCGTTGGAATGCCTTTTTAAGGATTTTGTTTGGATAGCCTTGCTTTTTGAAGCGAAGCCTTAGGTTCTTAGCTTCTTTTATAAAGGTTTCTTCTTTCGAGCAGTTTGTTTGCCCTCAGGTATTGCCCGTAGGGAATACCTGCCTTGAGTTTGTAAGGGTGATGGCTGTTCCAATGTAAGAAATTGTTGCACGAAGTAGGTTTTCTGTAAAGTTCGGTATCTACTTCACCCCCTTGGGATAGATTAATAACCAAATCCAGAAATTCTAGTCTGTCCTCACTGATGACATGAGTTAGTTGTAGGCCAATAGTGTTGATGTTCAGTATCGAGACAAGTTCCTCGAACTGTATTACTGAGCCAGTCCAAAATATCAGGACATCATCAATGTAGCAATGCCAACTAATGATGAATTTATCAAATCCTGTCTGTAACGTATTTTTCACATTGTGGCTTCCCACCACCCTAAATACAGATTAGCGCAACTAGGGGGCACAAGCACTTCCCATGGCTGTGCCCCTAGTTTGCAGGTAGTAGGTGCCGTTGAACACAAAATAATTGTGAGTTAGTATAAAGTTCCATAAGGAAATCCTTTTGGGACGCTGTGATTTTGGATGATTTTTCTAAGAAATATTGGGTGGCTTCAAGGCCTACTTTGTGAGGGATGTTATTGTATAACGAGACTACATCCATACTTGCTAGAAGAGTGTATGGGGGGACAGTGAGATTCTCAAGAGTGAGTAATGTCTGTTTAGTGTCCTGAATATAAGATGGAAGATTACTTACAAATGGGTGGAGTATTTTCTCCATGAATTTGCTCGCTTGTTCTGTGAGTGAGTTATTATCCGAAATTATTGGTCTTCCTGGTGGATTATTTTTGTTTTTTTGAATTTTGGGTAAGCAATAAAGTCGCTACCATAGGTGTGTTATTTGGACAAATAAATGTAAACTCATCTTGAGAGATTATCTCACTATCTCTTGCTTTAGTAAGTATCAACTTGAGAGTTTTCAGGTATGAAGCAGTAGGGTCATTTGGAAGCTTCTCATAGCATGTGGTGTCAAAAAGGTGGACCATAAACATTTCAATGTATTTTTCTTTTTCCATTAGTACAATATTACCTCCTTTGTCAGATTGTTTAATTACGAGGTTGGGGTTTGATCTCAATTCTTTTAAAGCACGTGTCTCTTCATGTGATAGATTATTAATTTGTATAGGTTTGTCAGGAGGGAGTTGTTCAAATTCATTACATGTCATTTGAATAAAAAGGTCAATGTTTATCACCTCTTTAAAGTTTGGAGTGTACCAGCTTTGTGGTTTTAGATTTGTGAGAGGTGGGTCTTTGTCTTGATCGTCCAGTAACGTGACTAGTGTTCTCAAATGTGGGTAGTCTTCTGGTGCTACACCCATGTCCCTGGTGAGTAAATTTCTTTTCTCTTATGTAGAGCACTCAATGCCAACTTTCTACCAAATAGGTTAGTGTCTTTTAACCGGTTAAATTTGTCAGTATTAGGTGTGGGTACAAAGGAGAGCCCTTTGTTTAGAAGGGACAGATGTCTAGTATTTAGTTGAAATTTGGATAGATTTATGACTTTGTTTTCCGTGGGAACCATTAGAGCTGCTGCTTTTAACGATTCCTGTTTCCCCTGTAGAGAGACAGGAAAAAAATGGGGAACTTCCATAACTCGGATGCATCTCATCTTACGTTTCAGGTTTTTGAACGTATCCACCTGAACACTAGAAAGGGTAATTTTAATCTCACCCTATGAAGGAAAGAATCCAGATGGATACATGAATGTAAGACCTTATCCCCCTTAGGACTAAATGAAGAATTTAATTTTTACCTTCATTCACAAATAAATGCATAATTATTCATTATCAATATTAATTTAGGTCTATTACAAACATTCTCTTTCCTAAAATCCTAAAAACTTTTATTAATGTTACATTTTAGTCAACAAGTTTGGGAATCCACTAAAATATCTCCACTAATCAGTAAATATTTTAGCAGATAAATGTTGCTATGTTCGTTCAACTAACTATGTCACTATTGTTAATCACATATAAGTTAAAATAATGACATTACTGTCATTTTGATAACCACTGTTACTTACACTTTTCCACTTTTTTTTTTATATAATTATTCATTTTAATATTCAGTAAAAAAAACCATAAGATTCAGGTAAACATAGGGTTAATGAGTCAATTATTTCTTAATGGTTGAGATTCCCTCCCCAAGCTACTATTGGTCAGAATCCTGATAATCTCCCAATCAATTGAGAGCTTATGATTTAAATACTCCTATACTTGCCTGTATCTGGTTCCCCTCTGATGAGCTTCACTGGTGAAACGTGCACGTCAGGGGCTCTGGACACATACTGACACATTATTGGTGTCGGCACCTAACTCTCTGCTTATCAATTGCTAAATTACCGACATCAAGTTCTTTCATGTCCAGCATCTCAGGAGTGCATATTGGAGACTTAACACTAATTTTATGTACTCTGTACATACTTTATTTCTCTCTCTTTTATTAAATTTATGGGGGGAGATTGATAAGACCAGGCATTTTATTAAGGGGTGCCCTCGAAGGCACAAGACTCTTTATTCTATACGCCTTCCTCTGTCACTGTATATTTTCTACTACCTAGGCAACTTGTTCAAAACTATTTGCAAACCCTCTCTTTACACTTTGACCTATTATTTAGATACAGCTAGCACTTGGGCTACTTGTGTGACTTTTAACTGTGGGCCTCCTCCTCTCGTGAGCTCCGATATTTTCATAGCATTGCCGTGGTAATCTGCAGCAACGCCCTAAACTCCGGCTCTTGTGGACCACCATGGTTGATGATCAGCGTGCTCCCTATCTCTCCCCCTGCAAGGTAATAAAGGGAGTGGGAAGTAAATGTGTAGTTTTTTTTGTTTGCTTATTTTATTAAATTAGTAAATCTAAATTAGAAGAACATATACTATTCCAGCTAAAGAGGTGGCGTTTTGTCGGTCAGGCAGTTCTTCAAGGGGAAATGAGTCTGACAAAACATTGCATTTAAAAAGTGCTTGTACACCGACTGAACCAGCCTAAACTTGTTGATTGTGGTTTCACACAATATTCAGTGGATTCAGCATGATCTCTCACAAGTTGCCTGTGGTTCAATTTGATATTATTAGATAGCTAGGTAGATTTATTTGTTACATGGTATTGCAGGTGCCCTCGAAGGCACAGCTTAGATCTTATGTTACCTGGGTTGTTTGTTTTTTCCTTTTCACAGAACCTTCAAGCTATCTTTTAGTCATCTGCAGCTTTTTGAAAAAATTCTTTCTTAGACTTTCTCTATAGCCAGTAGCCAGCTCCTCATTTCTGACAGTTTAATGGACTGTCCCGTGTACACCCCCCGCCCCCCTTTTTTTATATCTCTATCTCTATCTCGGGATTTTACCTTCAAGGCACTACAGAGAATATATTGCCACTACTGACACAGCTAAGGTCAGCTAGTCTGCACTACTCAGCTTCTAGAATTCTGCAATGATAGTGATATGAAGTTAGCACTTTGATACATCGTATCTGACTTTTGCATACTGTTAGATTAAATAGTTCTATATTGAATCTATTTCCTACAAATTGTGTGTAGTGTGCTGCATTTGATAGAGGTAGATCCTCTCTATCTGTTGTTTTTACAGATTTGCTTTAATTTTGAGTTTACTAATATTTCATTATACTTTTTGATTCTACATAGCCATTATAGTTGTGATCTATCGGAATTGTACAATAATAAAAGTGAATTGTTAATCTCTGTACCACATCTTGTTTAGAATAGTATATGTCCTAGTTTAACTCATGTAAAATTAGCATTACCCCCTTCTACTATCCATGATCAATTCTACTAGGTTCCTAACTTTATTTATCTATTCAATTCTGAGCGGGGACCCACCGAAGGGCAGGCTATTTCAGCTGCTGTCTGTCCTCAGTGCACTCTTGCAACTTGTTTTTTGCTCTCCACAATTTTAAAGGGTAATCCAGACGTGGACCCCTTGCTCACGGTGCCTAGAGAGATAACAGCTATGCCTCACTGATGATGCCTAACAAGGTTGAAACGATCGTCTGGGGTTGCTGTATGTCTCGTGCAGAGAGAACTTGCTGGCATTTTGGATCTGGACTGCTCATATGGGTGGGATCAGTCTGATATGCTTCAGAGATATTCTCTCTGTAATGGCACAAGATGAGCTAAAACCAGCTTGAGTTCTGAGTGGGGTCCCACCGAAGGGTAGACTATTTCAGCTGCTGTCTGTCCTCAGTGCACTCTTGCAACTTGTTTTTTGCTCTATTCAATTAGTAAATGAATTATGTAACCCTACCCTTCCCTTATATAAATAAACTACACCCCCTGCACTTACACACTATACTCCTTATATTAGGGATCGACCGATTATTGGTCTGACCGATATTATCGGCCGATATTCGGTATTTTTGGCAATATCGGTATCTGCCAATAAAGATACCGATTATTGCCGATCAGGACCGCCAGGCCTATGATCAGCCTGGCAGTCCTGGATGGCTTCAGCAAGCTATTACTTACCTTCCCAGCAGCTCCCTTCAGCTCCCCTGTCTAACTCTCATGAGTCCCGCGGCCATCAGAGTGTTGCTAAGGTTTACCATGGCATCACTCCACGTGGCACGCAGGCCGCGAGAGTTGGACAGGGGAACTGAAAGGAGCTGCTGGGAAGGTAAGGAAGCGCTTGCTGGGCCCCCTCTGCACAGTCCACGTCACCGGACCACCAGGAAATGCCATATCGCCCTTACCTGGCCAAGTAATATGCAAGGGGGACGACAAAAAAACTCTAAAAAAAAACAAAACAAATGCCCCTCCCCCCAATTTTACACACACTATATATACACACACACACACACTCTGCATTATATATACACACACACTCTGCGTAATATATATATATATATATATATATATATATATATATATATTCCTTCCTCTGGTACCCTGCACACACACTTCCAAGTACAGAAAATTGCCGGGTGCAATATAGCCATATCCAAAATATTACAAAAATTAATGGAAATAAGACTTGCACTCACGGTCTTTTAAGGATAAAATGTTTCTTCTTTATTCCAAAATAGTTAAAACATGTTAGTAGTCATCAACGTTTCAGCCATCGTCCGTGGCTTTCATCAGGATCAGTTCAGCACCGTGTGTGTTGAACTGATCCTGATGAAAGCCACGGATGATGGCTGAAACGTTGATAAAGAAAATTCCTGCACTCAACTCCCATCACTACTGGGCGGCTGCAATGACTACAGTACACATCAGCCCCAATACATAGTAAAAACCAAAGAAAAACCTGTTACTTGCACTCTCTCCATGTGTTCCCTATTAAGGGTTAATAATGTATAGGGGTGTATATAAAAAATACCCCTTTCTGTCTCATTAGAGATTTTTGCCAGAGGCTCAAGGAAGCAAGGTGAATGGTTAGAGTTAGGACCCACCTAGGGGGGTCTGCCTTGATGTGGCAGGTGGGCTCAACCTCTCATGGCCATTGGAGGTAACTAAAAGACCTCCATTTGTTTTAAAAATACATAGGGATAAAGGATAGAGCGCAAGTAACATGTTTTTCTTTGGTTTTTACTATGTATTGGGGCTGATGTGTACTGTAGTCATTGCAGCCGCCCAGTAGTGATGGGAGTTGAGCGCAGGACTTTTCTTTCTGCAATTATATATGCACACACACTCTCCATTATATATGCACACACACTCTGCGTTTTATATATATATTTTTATATATATATATATATATATATATATATATATATATATATATATATATACTACACAAACACACACACTCTGCATTATAGACTCACACTCTGCATATTATATATATATATATATATATATATATATATATATAATTATACACACACACTCTCTGCATTATACACACACACACACTCTGCATTATACACACACACACACACTCTGCATTATACACTCTCTGCATTACATACACACACACGCACACACAATCTGCAATATACATGCGCGCACACACACACAATCTGCAATATACACACACACAATCTGCAATATACACACACACAATCTGCAATATACACACACACAATCTGCAATATACACACACACAATCTGCAATATACACACACACAATCTGCAATATACACACACACAATCTGCAATATACACACACACAATCTGCAATATACACACACACACACAATCTGCAATATACACACACACACACACACACACAATCTGCAATATACACACACACACACACACACACAATCTGCAATATACACACACACACACACACACACAATCTGCAATATACACACACTACACAAACACACACACACACACACAATCTGCATTATATATACAAACACAGACACACACACACATGCTCTGCATTATATATATACAAACACAGACACACACACACACACACACACACACACACACACACACGCTCTGCATTATATATACACACACACACACACACACATGCTCTGCATTATATATACAAACTACACAAACACACACACACACACGCTCTGCATTTTATATATACACACACACGCTCTGCATTTTATATATACACACACACGCTCTGCATTTTATATATACACACACACACGCTCTGCATTTTAT